>NC_081226.1:10254457-10341957 GCF_902713425.1 Acipenser ruthenus | reverse complement strand
TTCAGGATCTCAATGGTGTTCTCAGCAGTAGTGTTCAGGATCTCAATGGTGTTCTCAGCAGTAGTGTTCAGAATCTCAATGGTGTTCTCAGCAGTAGTGTTCAGGATCTCAATGGTGTTCTCAGCAGTAGTGATTTCACAGGATCTCAATGGTGTTCTCAGCAGTAGTGATTTCACAGGATCTCAATGGTGTTCTCAGCAGTAGTGTTCAATGTAGGCACTACTTCAGACCTTCTAGAATGAGAATCAATCAGGACTAAGAATCTTTGCTCTGCTTTCTCAATGTGAAGCTTTTGCCACAGTCTTGCTGGACACACTCATGTAGGGAGCAGTGCTGTCGCAGGCGTGTTCCGCTTATTTTGGCAGATCTCACACTGGCTTACCAAGTGCTGTATTTTAGCATCTAAACCAGGTCACCAAGAACAACTACAGGCGAGGTGCTCAAAAGGTTTCAGCTCTTCATCAGTAGCATGGTTTTACCCTCCAGTTAAAGGACAGTGCTTTAGGGATATGTTTCAGTTTCTCTGGCTGTCTGAGCTGAAAGTGCTCATTCATCCAGAAATGACACCTTGACTCAATTTTGATCAGCAAACGGGACAACACATCAGCTGAGCTGTGCCACCAGTATGAACGACCAGGAGACAGACAGTAATCTTGTACCATTAGAGACAGGGAAAGGGGGGGTTTGATTGGACACTTCTATTAGCTTAGTGAGGAGACAGACAGTAGTCTTGTACCATAAGAGACAAGGACTGGACAGATTAATGAGTAATAATTATTAAAATTGTATTTTGTTAATTTTGCCTCATTTTTTACAAATCTTTTCACTCACACACACAATAATCACACAGGTTGTAGAGAAAGCAATATTAAAAATAACAATTTCATTAAGAAATACTGAGTCACTGTTTCTTTCGACATCACTGCAAATATACCGCAGGAAATGAGGTACATGCCACAGGAAGTCACTTTCAAAGTGTATGTTACAGGAAGTTACACTTTTTTTTCACAGAAAGTCAGACTCATGAGAAATAATGCTCAGAGGAAGTGAAGTATATTCCACACAGGAAGTGGATCTCCTGGTTTCCCCAAAAGGGATTGTGAGGATCTCCAGACAATAAGAGGAGCAGACAGGAAGTGAGCGCGTTTTCAGACAGGAGGTGGGTGTTCCTCCAGACAGGAAATGTAAATATATCTATACAGAAAGTGTTTTTACAGGAAGTGTGTTCTCAGGCAGGAAGTGATGTGTCTCCATACAGGAAGTTATGTTGTTTTCAGACCGGAAGTGGGTGTGTCTCCAGACAGGAAGTGGATCAGTGGGAGTTGACCCTACGCAGGAGTCCTTCTGGAAGCTCCACCCTCTGCTCCTCCATTCGCCCTCCTTGAACCCGGAGCAGCAGAGAGAAGAACCCCTCATCATCGACCGGGCCAGGGGGACGGGAGCGCTGCTCATCAATACGACCCTGCACCTGAGAGAGAGCGAGAGGATGAGGAAGTGTGATCGAGGGGGAGGGAATCTGTGTAAGAGAGTAATAGAGTGTGATAGGAAGTGATAGAAAGAGAGGGGGGAGACAGGGAGAGAGGGAGGGAGTGTGATAGGAAGTGAGGGTACCTGATAGGACAGGATCATGCTGTACAATTCCTCATTTGCAGCTTTCTTCTCAGCTCCACCCTCTGTCACGCCCAAATTTGGCGCTTCCTCTGACCCCGCCCCTTCTACGGTGGCCTCGTTCTCACAGGCTGGGGCGGAGGGGGGAGGGGGCTCCTGTAGCTCCGCCCTCTGGTTGTCCAGGCGACGCCCCTGCGAGTTTGCCACCATCTCGAAGAACTCCTCCGTCTGCAGCGAGGTCATCGAGGAGAAGAAGACTGCAAGAACGAACAGCGTTACACACAATACACAACGACACAGCCAAACAGCGTTACACACAATACACAACAACACAGCGTTACACACAATACACAACGACACAGCCAAACAGCGTTACACACAATACACAACGACACAGCCAAACAGTGTTACACACAATACACAACGACACAGCCAAACAGCGTTACACACAATACACAACGACACAGCCAAACAGCGTTACACACAATACACAACGACACAGCCAAACAGCATTACACACAATACACAACAACACAGCCAAACAGCGTTACACACAATACACAACGACACAGCCAAACAGCATTACACACAATACACAACGACACAGCCAAACAGCGTTACACAGAATACACAACGACACAGCCAAACAGCGTTACACACAATACACAACGACACAGCCAAACAGCGTGACACACAATACACAACGACACAGCCAAACAGCGTTACACACAATACACAACGACACAGCCAAACAGCGTTACACACAATACACAACAACACAGCCAAACAGCGTTACACACAATACACAACACAGCCAAACAGCATTACACACAATACACAACAACACAGCGTTACACACAATACACAACGACACAGCCAAACAGCGTTACACACAATACACAACACAGCCAAACAGCGTTACACACAATACACAACGACACAGCCAAACAGTGTTACACACAATACACAACGACACAGCCAAACAGCGTTATACACAATACACAACAACACAGCGTTACACACAATACACAACGACACAGCCAAACAGCGTTACACACAATACACAACGACACAGCCAAACAGCGTTATACACAATACACAACAACACAGCGTTACACACAATACACAACGACACAGCCAAACAGCGTTACACACAATACACAACGACACAGCCAAACAGCGTTACACACAATACACAACAACACAGCGTTACACAGAATACACAACGACACAGCCAAACAGCGTTACACACAATACACAACGACACAGCCAAACAGCGTTACACACAACGACACAGCCAAACAGCGTTACACACAATACACAACGACACAGCCAAACAGCGTTACACACAATACACAACAACACAGCAATACACAACCACATAACAAACACACAACAAAACACAACTGCACAATGAAACACCACACACACACGCAATGACCAACACGACGACTCCGAAACAAAGGGGAGTGTCTCTGACCTTCTCTGCGCTTCTCGACGGGGGTGCTCGGCTCGGACTGCCAGCCTCTCTGCAGCCCCTCCCTCCCCCGCTCCCTCCGGAAAGAGCAGCGCTGGTCATTGAGGCGCCGACCCTGAGACTGGAACAGCAACTCAAACAAGCTCTCCGGGAGGTCAGGGGTTAATCTGCGAGCCTGAGACGCGGAGAGGGAGGGGGAGAGAGAGGGGGAAAGAGAATGCTCTACTACAACTTCTTAGGAGAGTAGAATGGATAGAGAATGGAAGGGAGAGTGAAAGAGAGGAGATTCGAGACACACACGCTGAGACACACACACAGAGACACAAACACACTGATACAAACACACACTGAGACAAACACACACACACTGAGACACACACACACACACTGAGACACACACACAGACTTTACACTTACCTGGAGCTCGGCTGCTCTAGGAAGCAGAGTGTGAGTGGGGGGCACGGCAGAATCAGGACTGACCGCTCCTCCGTCTGCCCTTCCTCGTGCTCCTCCCGCAGCCCCTCCCCCTGACTCTCCTTCACTCTCCCTCCCCTCCTCTTCCTCCTTCCCCTCAGTCTCACTCTTCACCTGGCTTGTGTCTCTCTCTGCAACCTCTGGTCCCATCTCACTCCCCTCACAGCTCACCACCACTGCCTCACTCCCCTCACAGCTCACTCCCACTGCCTCACTCCCCTCACAGCTCACCCCCACTGTCTCACTCCCCAGGACACTCTCTCCTTCACCTTCCCCCTGCCTCTCACTCTGCAGCTTACTCTGTGTGACACCTTCACTTTGTGCCTCACTGCCTGTCTCACCCCCTCTTGCCTTGACTGCGCTCTCACCCTCTGTCTCACTCTTCTCAGGGACACTCCTGTCAACCACCTCTATCTCTGGAGCAGGTTTGACCTCACTTCTTTCTGTGACACTCCTCTCTACACTCCCCCCTTCTCCCTCTCCCTCCCTCTCTCCTTCCTCTCCATCTCCATTTCTCTCTCCCCTCAACCCCTGCTCCTCTCTTTCTCCCTCTCCCCCTCCTTCTCCCTCTTCCTCCCCCTCTTTCTCCAACCCCCCCTCTCCCCCTTTTCCCTCTGCCCCTATCTCCCCTGTGCTCACACCCGCATCCCCCCTCTGTAACCCGTCTTCACCCCCAGCCTCACTCTCACTCTCCACTCCGGACAGGGCAGGGCCCAGCCCTGTGACCCCTGACCTCTGACCCTCCTCTTCCATGTGCTCAGTGCAACCCTGTGACCCCCGACCTGAAACAAACAGAGAGTTCAAGGGGTCACCCTGAGGGTCGCTGCGAGAGGAGACGTCCCTGTTAGAACTCATCAGCAGCACCCTCATACATGTGTCCAGCAGTATAAGCACAGCACAGTGTAATATAGCACAGTGACAGCACAGTAAAGCATAGGTAGGGCTTCTGATTTTCGGTTTTAACCAATAAAACCTGATACAAAAAAAATGAAATCAGTGGATAGCCAATAAACACTACAAAAATAATAATAAATACATTTCCCAGTGCTGCTGGGCAATGTCCCGCCTTCCTGACTTGTATCTATCATTGATTCGTTCTCAATCCTTTAAACCCGCCCCAACTACTGAGTGACAGCACATTCCTGCATTTCTATTGGAGACTCCGCTTGCCAGATTTAAAACGAGATTACAATCAGGATGGAGGCTTGTTAGCGGGATTTCAAGTTGTATTACAGTTAAGACACGGAGGATTTAAAACAGAATTGTGGCGAAATGTACAAAAATGACTCCACACACAAACCCCAGAAGAATGTGCCGAGACCAGAGGGATTTCACTGTGGAAGACAGCAAAGGAAAGAAGGGACAGCTTAAGTGTGCTGTCGAGTTACTACTGTAATGTTTTGACAGGAAAAAAATACGCTCAAGCATTTTGGAAAGTAACCGAAAACACTCATTTCATACAGTATATCAAAAACGAAACTTCGTAGAAAAAAACCACCAAAAAACGATTTACATAAAACTCGAAAATAGCTAAAACTAAGCACCGAAAAATACAATTAATAAAACCCCAAAACAGAAGCCCTAAGCGTAGGGAACCATTGTAAGGCACAGAGAGGTATAGTAAAGCCATGTGAAAGTGTCCCACAGTCAAGCACAGCACAGTGTAATAAAACACAGTGCAAGCATGGTAGAGCATAGATTGGCAATTTAAAGTGTGGTAAATGATATTGAAAACATGGCAAACCAGTGTAGACTAGACATAGTATAGACATGGGGAAAGGGGAACATTTCTAATTTAGCGTGGTACACTTTTCTAAGGGGTCCTGTTGTGGGCTCTGGAGGGATGTTAATGGAGGCCAATGCAGTCAGCATGCTTACTGATAGAGACACGATGAAGCTCTGTCTCAGAGCAGTCTGCCAAAACCTCCTCTCGGATTCTTTCTCTTGTTTTAAATATCTTTGCTAACATTCAGTCAAGCTGTTTAGTTTTAGTAAAAGTCTTTTCTGCTACAGTCTATTCCCATGTCCTGTCAGTAAACACAGAGAGCTGGATCCTCAAAACTCTTTATTTACTCAACGCATCATCAGCAGTATATTTTTTGGCAAAAAACTCACCTACAAAAGTCCCCAGACACAAAACAAGCGCAGAGATTTAGAGGGTTTGTTTTCTTCTTAGTTTTAGAATCATTATTGTTTTATTTTTTCCCTGTCGGACCAAAACAATTGCTCTAATGACAGCTTTGAGTGTCTGGCCTGTACTGTTTGTATAGATGTTGGACTCCCTGCTCAACACTTTCACTCTTTGAGCAGAGTAAACAGAGCTCTGAGAAATTCACCCAAATCTCCGATTGATTAGATTAACCAAGAAAAGCTTTGGCTCCCTAATTAACATAACATTGGTTAGATGAGTCTTTGAAGCTGGGTGATTCAGACCCACTGAGGAGCTTCTCTCCCCCTGTGTGAAGATAACCGTGCTGATAACAGTGCTGATAAGCAGCTTCTTGAAGGATCCCAGGGTGTCAGCTTCAACAACATTACTTGGGAGTTGGTTCCAGACCCTCACAATTCTCTGTGTAAAAAAGTGCCTCCTATTTTCTGTTCTGAATGCCCCTTTATCTAATCTCCATTTGTGATCAGGGGAGAGGAATTCAACACACTTTCTCAGTCAGGATTTCTGTGAACTCCTTTTAACAAAAGGGTAGGAGAGTTACACTTAGAAATACTAACAGAAAGTCAACGACAAACGTTTCAACTCCCTCAGTGTCTTCAACAGAAACACTAAAAGAAACTTAATGAATTCAATGAGAAACGTTTCCACTAAAAGTCTTTCTCAGTGACTTCAGTGTAAATTCAGTGAGGAACGTTTCCACTAGAAGTCTTTCTCAGTATCTTCAGTGTAAATTCAATGGCAAACGTTTGCACTAAAAGTCTTTCTCAGCATCTTCAATAAAATTAAAATAACTTTTCCTATGCCTTCTGAGAAAGAATTCTGGTCTAAATGCTTGCCATTGAATTATTATTTCTTTCTTTCTTAGCAGACGCCCTTATCCAGGGCGACTTACAATTGTTACAAGATATCACATTATTTTTACATACAATTACCCATTTATACAGTTGGGTTTTTACTAGAGCAATCTAGGTAAAGTACCTTGCTCAAGGGTACAGCAGCAGTGTCCCAGTCCAGTGCCCTAACCACTACTCCACACTGCTGCCCTATATATTCAGTTTCTGTTAATATTTCTAATTCAGTACTATTGAGTGTTCAATAGTTCTGGATGACAGGCATATATTGAATACTTATAATAATACTAATAGAAATGAGAATATTTTCACAATAGTTCAATTTAACCCAGTAGAAACAGGAACATGTACTCAAGACCCCACTCAGTGCATTTTGGATTATGTTTCAGAATATATTTCAAGTAAAGAGCCCGAGTCTCGCTTGCTGGCTCGCCCTGATGCTCTTACATTGTTTCCTGTGCAGTTTGTACACTACCTCATTCGAAGATGGCTTCTCCTTTCGGTCTGGCTGTGTAGTGAGCTTCCGTCCCAGCAAACAGCTTCAGCATGGCGCGGTGCAGAGAAACAGAGAGAGTGAGAGAGTGAGAGAGTGAGAAAAAGTGATCTCACGACAGGAGACTCGGTGCCAGCGTGTGTGTTTGTGTGTGTGTGAGTGTGTCAGAGACAGCGTAGAGAGTGTGATGTGAGTGTGGTGTGTGTGTCAGAGGCAGATTAGCATAATTAAAAAAAAATGAAGAAGTGGTTTGATGTGAGAGCAATGCACAGGCATAGAGGAGAGCTCATCCGGTCTGTCAGTGTGGGCGTGTGTGAGAGTGTGTGTGTGTGTGTGTCTCAGTGTCTGTGTGTTGTGTGTGTGTGTCAGTGTGTGTGTGTGTCAGTGTGTGTGTGTCTGTGTGTCTCAGTGTGTCTGTGTGTGTCTCAGTGTGTGTGTGCCAGTGTGTGTGTCTCAGTGTCTGTGTGTTGTGTGTGTCAGTGTGTATGTGTCTGTGTGTCTCAGTGTGTGTGTGTGTGTGTCTGTGTGTCTCAGTGTGTCTGTGTGTGTGTGTGTGTGTCAGTGTGTGTGTGTCTCAGTGTGTGTGTGCCAGTGTGTGTGTCTCAGTGTCTGTGTGTTGTGTGTGTCAGTGTGTATGTGTCTGTGTGTCTCAGTGTGTGTGTGTGTCTGTGTGTCTCAGTGTGTCTGTGTGTGTGTGTGTGTGTGTCAGTGTGTGTGTGTCTCAGTGTGTGTGTGTCAGTGTGTGTCAGTGTATGTGTGTCTCAGTGTGTGTGTGTCAGTGTGTATGTGTGTCTCAGTGTGTGTGTGTGTGTCTGTCTCAGTGTGTGTGTGTCAGTGTGTGTGTGTGTCAGTGTGTATGTGTGTCTCAGTGTGTGTGTGTCAGTGTGTGTGTGTGTGTCAGTGTGTATGTGTGTCTCAGTGTGTGTGTGTCAGTGTGTGTGTGTGTGTCAGTGTGTATGTGTGTCTCAGTGTGTGTGTGTGTCAGTGTGTGTGTGTGTCAGTGTGTGTGTGTCAGTGTGTGTGTGTGTCAGTGTGTATGTGTCTGTCTCAGTGTCTGTCTCAGTGTGTGTCTCAGTGTGTGTGTGTGTCAGTGTGTGTGTGTCAGTGTGTGTGTGTGTCAGTGTGTATGTGTCTGTCTCAGTGTCTGTCTCAGTGTGTGTCTCAGTGTGTATGTGTGTGTGTGTCTTTCTTCCCCCTCTCTTAACACAATACAATATCCAGGGGAGATTACAGGAGTTCATTCAAACATTTAATTCCATGCTGTGTTTAAGAGAGAGGGAGAGTTCCCACGGAAGCTCCTGAGTGATAAACTAGTTTCAACTGATAAGTGAGTTTCTCTACAGTCAGAATCAAATCAATCAAATGTTCTTACAAAAATCTCTCAACACTGAACAAGACAAAGCAAAGACAAACGCAATAAAATACGTTTGTATCAGGATCCCAAGGCATGTCACACACACACACAAAACTGAAAACACTTAGATCATTACATTAAAAACAGTCTAATAAGGAATATGTGGAAAACATATTTAAAAATAGATACAATGTGTTTAAACTGTAAAAATAAACATCACTGCCTGTATTAACCTGTCTCTGAGTTCAGGTTGAGATGATCCAGCTTCACTGCCTGTATTAACCTGTCTCTGAGTTCAGGTTGAGATGATCCAGCATCACTGCCTGTATTAACCTGTCTCTGAGTTCAGGTTGAGATGATCCAGCCTCACTGCCTGTATTAACCTGTCTCTGAGTTCAGGTTGAGATGATCCAGCCTCACTGCCTGTATTAACCTGTCTCTGAGTTCAGGTTGAGATGATCCAGCCTCACTTCCTGTATTAACCTGTCTCTGAGTTCAGGTTGAGATGATCCAGCCTCACTGCCTGTATTAACCTGTCTCTGAGTTCAGGTTGAGATGATCCAGCCTCACTGCCTGTATTAACCTGTCTCTGAGTTCAGGTTGAGATGATCCAGCCTCACTGCCTGTATTAACCTGTCTCTGAGTTCAGGTTGAGATGATCCAGCCTCACTGCCTGTATTAACCTGTCTCTGAGTTCAGGTTGAGATGATCCAGCCTCACTGTCTGTATTAACCTGTCTCTGAGTTCAGGTTGAGATGATCCAGCCTCACTGCCTGTATTAACCTGTCTCTGAGTTCAGGTTGAGATGATCCAGCCTCACTGCCTGTATTAACCTGTCTCTGAGTTTAGGTTGAGATGATCCAGCCTCACTTCCTGTATTAACCTGTCTCTGAGTTCAGGTTGAGATGATCCAGCCTCACTGCCTGTATTAACCTGTCTCTGAGTTCAGGTTGAGATGATCCAGCCTCACTTCCTGTATTAACCTGTCTCTGAGTTCAGGTTGAGATGACCCAGCCTCACTGCCTGTATTAACCTGTCTCTGAGTTCAGGTTGAGATGATCCAGCCTCACTGCCTGTATTAACCTGTCTCTGAGTTCAGGTTGTGATGATCCAGCCTCACTGCCTGTATTAACCTGTCTCTGAGTTCAGGTTGAGATGATCCAGCCTCACTGCCTGTATTAACCTGTCTCTGAGTTCAGGTTGAGATGATCCAGCCTGACTTCCTATGCTACTATGTCCCTGTCCTCACTGATATCAGCCCGGTAAGAGTATCGCAGGTATTTTACAGCCCATGTTTATCAGAGAGATTGGTCTTCTGCATGTCGGGCAGCAGTGTGGAGTAGTGGTTAGGGCTCTGGACTCTTGACCGGAGGGTTGTGGGTTCAATCCCAAGTGGAGGACACTGCTGTTGTACCCTTGAGCAAGGTACTTTACCTAGATTGCTCCAGTAAAAACCCAACTGTATAAATGGGTAATTGTATGTAAAAATAATGTGATATCTGTATAATGTGAAATAATGTATAATGTGATATCTTGTAACAATTGTAAGTCGCCCTGGATAAGGGCGTCTGCTAAGAAATAAATAATAATAATAATAATGTCAGAGAGTGTAATAGCTTCCTCTATTTTATCAAATAACAAATACCCCCCCTCTCTCCCCTGCTTTCTCTCTCTCTCTCTCTCTGCATCTGTGACAGTTTCTTTAACCACTTCCTCCCCACACCAGACAGTGCTGTTTGTGATGTCACAGACTTAGCTAGTCTGCAGGACTGCTCTCCTCCATACTGCTCTCCCCCTCCCCCAGCCTCTCCCTCCTCATCCCCATTTCTCTCTCCTGTGTTCAGATTTGATTGTTTATAGGGGAAAGGGAGAAAGGGGAGGGGAGAGCAGGGGAGAGGGAGAGGAGGGAGAGGGAGAGCAGGGGAGAGGTGAGAGGGAGGGAGAGGGAGAGAAGGGGAGAGGGAGAGGAGGGAGAGGGAGAGCAGGGGAGAGGTGAGAGGGAGGGAGAGGGAGAGCAGGGGAGAGGGAGAGGAGGGAGAGGGAGAGAAGGGGAGAGGGAGGAGAGGGAGAGCAGGGGAGAGGTGAGAGGGAGGGAGAGGAAGGGGAGAGGGAGAGAAGGGGAGAGGTGAGAGGGAGGGAGAGGTGAGAGGGAGGGAGAGGGAGAGAAGGGGAGAGGTGAGAGGGAGGGAGAGGGAGAGAAGGGGAGAGGTGAGAGGGAAGGAGAGGGAGAGAAGGGGAGAGGTGAGAGGGAGAGAAGGGGAGAGGTGAGAGGGAGGGAGAGAAGGGGAGAGGGGGGGAGAGAAGGTGAGAGGGAGGGAGAGAAGGGGAGAGGGAGAGGAGGGAGAGCAGGGGAGAGGTGAGAGGGAGGGAGAGGGAGAGAAGGGGAGAGGTGAGAGGGAGGGAAGGGAGAGCAGGGGAGAGGTGAGAGGGAGGGAGAGGGAGAGAAGGGAGAGGGAGGGAGAGGGAGAGCAGGGGAGAGGGAGAGAAGGTGAGAGGGAGAGAAGGGGAGAGGTGAGAGGGAGGGAGAGGGAGAGAAGGGAGAGGGAGAGGAGGGAGAGGGAGAGCAGGAGAGAGGTGAGAGGGAGGGAGAGAAGGTGAGAGGGAGGGAGAGCAGGGGAGAGGTGAGAGGGAGGGAGAGGGAGAGAAGGGGAGAGGTGAGAGGGAGGGAGAGGGAGAGAAGGTGAGAGGGAGGGAGAGGGAGAGCAGGGGAGAGGGAGAGAAGGGGAGAGGTGAGAGGGAGGGAGAGGGAGAGAAGGGGAGAGGGGAGAGAAGGGGAGAGGGAGAGGAGGGAGAGGGAGAGCAGGGGAGAGGTGAGAGGGAGGGAGAGGGAGAGAAGGGGAGAGGGGAGAGGGAGGGAGAGGGAGAGAAGGGGAGAGGTGAGAGGGAGGGAGAGGGAGAGGGAGGGAGAGGGAGAGCAGGGGAGAGGGAGGGAGAGGGAGAGAAGGGGAGAGGTGAGAGGGAGGGAGAGGGAGAGAAGGGGAGAGGTGAGAGGGAGGGAGAGGGAGAGGATAGGTGAGAGGGAGGGAGAGGAAAGTGTTTTGTTTTTTTTCTCATCGAGTTGTTTTTGTAGGTTGTTGGGGTTTTTTTTGTACTTCCTGTTTTTGGGGATTTCCAAACAGGAAGTGAAGTTATGACAAATGCAGAGTCTTATATAGAGAGTCAAATATTTAAAACACAATACACACCCCCTCCCCCTCTCTCACCCCCTCCAACCCCCGTCTGGGTCCCTTTTCAAACACTCTCACACACACACACACACACACACTCTCACACACACACACAGTGCTCAGACTCTCTATTACACTGTGTTACAATCCAATATGTTCACACAGTAGAACAGATCTCCTGCATGAGACACTACACACAGGGCACAATGCATGTTTAATTGAGGCTTGCAAAATAAAAGCCCTGCTGATCCTTCATGTCTATTTATGAAAAATGTTTGAGTGTTTGAAAACACTGTAAGACTAAGCAGCTTGGACTCACACACACCACACTACACCACACCACAGACACACACACACACACACACACACACACTACACCACACCACAGACACACACACACACACACACACACCACACTACACCACACCACAGACACACACACAGAAACACACACACACACCACACTACACCACACCACAGACACACACACACACACACTTTTTATAATGTTTGCATGCGGTTCTCATTGTAAACACTCTGATGCTGCGTTTTTATTTTTCATAATCTGATCTAGCCTGTGTTGCATGTGTCTATGGCAGGCTCTACCCAGTGTTTACTGATCTAGCCTGTGTTGCATGTGTCTATGGCAGGCTCTAGCCAGTCTTTACTAATCTAGCCTGTGTTGCATGTGTCTATGGCAGGCTCTAACCAGTATTTACTAATCTAGCCTGTGTTGCATGTGTCTATGGCAGGCTCTAACCAGTCTTTACTAATCTAGCCTGTGTTGCATGTGTCTATGGCAGGCTCTAACCAGTCTTTACTAATCTAGTCTGTGTTGCATGTGTCTATGGCAGGCTCTAACCAGTGTTTACTAATCTAGCCTGTGTTGCATGTGTCTATGGCAGGCTCTAACCAGTCTTTACTAATCTAGTCTGTGTTGCATGTGTCTATGGCAGGCTCTAACCAGTCTTTACTAATCTAGTCTGTGTTGCATGTGTCTATGGCAGGCTCTAACCAGTCTTTACTAATCTAGCCTGTGTTGCATGTGTCTATGGCAGGCTCTAACCAGTCTTTACTAATCTAGTCTGTGTTGCATGTGTCTATGGCAGGCTCTAACCAGTCTTTACTAATCTAGTCTGTGTTGCATGTGTCTATGGCAGGCTCTAACCAGTCTTTACTAATCTAGTCTGTGTTGCATGTGTCTATGGCAGGCTCTAACCAGTCTTTACTAATCTAGTCTGTGTTGCATGTGTCTATGGCAGGCTCTAACCAGTCTTTACTAATCTAGTCTGTGTTGCATGTGTCTATGGCAGGCTCTAACCAGTCTTTACTAATCTAGCCTGTGTTGCATGTGTCTATGGCAGGCTATAACCAGTCTTTACTAATCTAGCCTGTGTTGCATGTGTCTATGGCAGGCTATAACCAGTCTTTACTAATCTAGCCTGTGTTGCATGTGTCTATGGCAGGTAACAGGTCTGAGGATCAGCTGCTGAAGTCAGGTGAAAGTTCCTCAACACAGACTGATCCAAACATTTGAAAAACGCAGTAACAGAGTAACAGCACTTAGAAGCATTGAGACTGCCACCTGAGCCAGCTCGCTGTGAGCCGAGGAAATCAGCGTCTAATTAACTGCCTCGTTCGTTTAATTAAAATCCACAGAGGTGACAGTCGTGTCTTTTCTAATTAGCACAATTAATTTAGTGTGTCGATTGCATGCCAGGAATTACTGAAATGCAATCCTACAGAAAACTCAACTTCACTATAGACAGTGAGCATCTGTACTTTACACATGAGATGCATTGGAGAATATACACTTTGACAGACAGACACACAGACACACACACAGGCAAGCGAATGAATGGAATTAGTAAACTACAGGCACACTATACTAAACTATGAATCTGTTGGACACTATATATATACTGTAATCTGCCAAGTGTTTAATCTGTAGTACTTTGTATTTAATCATATCCTGATGTAACTATCACTATTTAATCATATCCTGATGTAACTATCACTATTACCTGCTGTATTATTGAATTGTGGTTTGTCACACTTGAACAAAAGTTATTGTATTTCTTGCTCTTACTGTATTACTTGTATTGTAACACTTGAAATGTATTTGCTTACGATTGTAAGTCGCCCTGGATAACGGCGTCTGCTAAGAAATAAATAATAATAGTAATAATAATAATAATAATAATAATAATAATAATAATAATAATAATAATATAGATTGTGTTTATTTATTTTATAGGGGATATACAGTGATTCATATATTTCTACGTAGGGCAGCAGTGTGGAGTAGTGGTCAGGGCTCTGGACTCTTGACCGAAGGGCTGTGGGTTCAATCCCAGGTGGGGGACACTGCTGCTGTACCCTTGAGCAAGGTACTTTACCTAGATTGCTCCAGTAAAAACCCAACTGCATAAACGGGTAATTGCATGTAAAAAATAATGTGTAACAATTGTAAGTCGCCCTGGATGAGGGCGTCTGCTAAGAAATAAATAATAATATATCTATCCATTACATCACCTGTTTTTCAGTGTAATTTTTAGAAATGTTAACGCCGTGTGAACTCCATGGAGTTCGAAGAGTTGCTCTACCTAAACCTTAAAAAGAAACATGATGTATTTATAAGACAGATGCATCGACAGGACAGTCAGTATGGCGCAGTGGGTGCGGGGGGCATGTTCAGGTCCCCCCCTCCCTCTCTGTGCAGCGCTGCGCTGGCAGTCCGCTCTGTATAACCCGCGGCGCGACTCTGTTAGCGCGCTAGTGTAGCGCGCAGCGAGCGGCGGAGCGATGTTACAGCAGCACCAGGCAGGCTCCGGGAGCGGGCCCGCAGTCCGGGGGCTCCATTTAGCGAGACACGCGGGCCTGCACCCTGTAAACCCGGCTCTCCATCAATCACAACACCACCTGCACCACGACGCCCCGGAGAACGGAGTCGAGACGCGGAAAGACATCGGCGATATTCTGCAGCAGATCATGACGATCACGGACCAGAGCTTGGACGAAGCGCAGGCAAAGTCAGTACCGCTTATTAAAAAAAAAAAATAATATTAAAATAAACACAACGAAACTAAAGGAAAGCCGCGCACTCCCGTCCTGTTCAGTCTTTTACACTTGGGCGCTATTGTCTGCCTGTCCGGTTAATTATTGTTAATTAACGCTGATGGTTTTATTGGAGACTATTAGTGTAATTGCTAGTTTTATGACTGATGAGAATATATATATGCATTACCGAACTTACACTATTTATTGTGTAGTGTTAGTTCTATAGTAATAAGTCTTTTTTTCAGGTACACAAAATCTTTTTTTCATAAGTAACGTGTATATTAAATGTATCTTTGAATCAAAATAATATACACAAAAGATAAACACAGTTTGTTTCCCTAAAAACAAAACTATTTCAGTTTTCAACAAGGAATGCAGTTTTATTTGTGTTACCGTGTGTGTGAAACAGAATCATTCATAATGTTTTGTTACTCGAAAAAAACAGCATGTTTTTAAAAAAGCTACATATTTTATACACATAGTTTTTTAAGTAGCATTTGTCTGGTCTTATAATAATATATTCATACACAATAATTTTAGGCAAAACCACCGTTTTTTTTATTTTTATTTAAACTAAGGCGACACGGTAGCGTGAATGCTTCAGAAGTATTAAGTTTTTTTAAATGCGCTTGAATTGTGCTTTAGCACTGCACTGAGAATGTAATTTGCAATATACATTTATATCGTTGGGGCTTTTAATTAATGCAACAAGATCGCCCCGCGTAATGCAATTAATTGTGGTTTAAAAACAACAGCAAAAGCGACTTCCTTTTTTACTTTTTAATTCAATTTTAACGTGGTAAAAAATGCATTTCTCAGCAAAAGGGACCCGTTTGATGGGATTACAATTTAAATGTCAGAGAGACACAATCCTTCCCCTTGATTGTTTCACACGTTCCTTATCATTTGCATTTTCGTTTACTTTACATTATTGTTTTTTATTTATTTATTTTGGCAGAAAGCATGCGTTAAACTGTCACAGGATGAAACCGGCGCTGTTCAGCGTTTTGTGTGAAATCAAAGAAAAGACCGGTGAGTTTGTTTTATTTTGATATCATTTTAATTTGATATGATTTTAATTTATGATTTAATTTCAGGTTTTCCGACGTGTGCACGTCTGTATTGGGTAGAGTTAAGTTGATGAAACTGCACGTCTTTATTCGACATCTTGGCTCCAGTTCGTGTCGTCCGCCCCGCAGAGCTGACTCGACAGTGAAGCCACAATGGCGTCAGTTTCCTAGTAACTGTACTGTAAACAACGACGGCAATTCTGCCATTGTATCAGTACGTTGTTGTTGTTGTTATTCACTAAACTGTGTTGCTTCATTATCAGAATACCACACACGGGGTGTTACACGAGGAAACGGTTGTGTTTTAGCGTCATTTTCGTGTTTTTAAGCCTCGGTTTGTGTTTTTTTTCCCCCTTCTCTATCGGCCTAGCTTTGCAAAAACACAACAGGCCATTCCTTCGCCATGTTTGCTCTCCTGTCCTTCCCGAAACTCGGTGTGTGTTTTCATAATGCATCGTTACCCTCATAAAACTTTTCAACTGCAAAAGCATAGCAAGGTGTAATGGATCACAGGTAGGCATTGCAGGCGAAGGCATGTTAAACAAACCCAAAACACACAGCAAACCAGGGTAAACTGAAATGCATTGATAACATGGTGAAACTACAAAATGACCGTGCAGATTTACAGTGGTAAACGTTTATAAGTGTAATCTATCATTCAGAGTCGATTTGGTAGTGTACAGGTAGTAAAGATATCCCACGACCCAGTGTGAAATGCTTACAATAACAGGTAGAGGCAAGTTAAAAAATACTTCAACAAATTACATAGTAGCCCGTCTTCGAATTAGGACAAGGACACTGAATGGGTTAATAAGACACGCCTCGGCTTGTTAGCGATATGCACCGTGTCTAATCAAGCTCGTTGTAAAAGCTGGAATGGGTGAAGCTGCTCTGCCATAACAGTCCTGTATCTATCCATTAGGCAGCAGTGTGGAGTAGTGGTTAGGGCTCTGGACTCTTGACTGGAGGGTTGTGGGTTCAATCCCCAGTGGGGACACTGCTGCAGTACCCTTGAGCAAGGTACTTTACCTAGATTGCTCCAGTAAAAACCCAACTGTATAAATGGGTAATTGTATGTAAAATAATGTGATATCTGTATAATGTATAATGTGATATCTTGTAACAATTGTAAGTCGCCCTGGATAAGGGCGTCTGCTAAGAAATTAATTATAATAATTAGGCACAGCGGAACCTCACTTAAAGGATAACTTGCAATGAAGGGCACATTTTCACCGGGCTGGTTGGCTTTTAAAATGAAAGTGTAGTAGGTGCAGACAGTAGCGAGGACTGTGTTTTACATGTAGAACATGACAGGGGCATTAGAAAAATAAAATGCAGAATGTGAAGCGGGGACGGAGAGGAAAAGTATTGATCGGTTTGCCAAACCTAAAGCAGATGAAGGCATGGATGTCAAGTCTCACGGTTTTTCACAATTTTCAGAGTCTCATGGCCGTGCAATGGATTCTCATGTTTGTGCATCAGTTTGTTATTGTTTGCGACTCAGTATCTATCTATCTATCTATCTGTCTGTCTGTCTGTCTGTCTGTCTGTGTCTGTCTGTCTATCTGTCTGTCTGTCTGTCTGTCTGTCTGTCTGTCTGTCTGTCTATCTATCTGTCTGTCTGTCTGTCTGTCTGTCTATCTGTCTGTCTGTCTGTCTGTCTGTCTGTCTGTCTGTCTGTCTGTCTATCTATCTGTCTGTCTATCTGTCTGTCTGTCTGTCTATCTATCTATCTCTCTCTCTATCTGTCTGTCTGTCTGTCTGTCTGTCTGTCTGTCTATCTGTCTGTCTGTCTGTCTCTATCTGTCTGTCTGTCTGTCTGTCTATCTATCTGTCTGTCTGTCTGTCTATCTATCTATCTCTGTCTGTCTGTCTGTCTATCTGTCTGTCTGTCTGTCTATCTATCTCTCTCTCTATCTGTCTGTCTGTCTGTCTATCTATCTATCTGTCTGTCTGTCTGTCTATCTATCTGTCTGTCTGTCTGTCTATCTATCTGTCTATCTGTCTGTCTATCTATCTATCTATCTGTCTATCTGTCTGTCTATCTATCTATCTCTCTCTCTGTCTGTCTGTCTGTCTGTCTGTCTGTCTGTCTATCTATCTGTCTGTCTGTCTGTCTGTCTATCTATCTGTCTGTCTATCTATCTATCTATCTATCTATCTATCTATCTATCTATCTATCTGTCTATCTGTCTGTCTATCTATCTATCTCTCTCTCTATCTGTCTGTCTGTCTATCTATCTGTCTGTCTGTCTGTCTGTCTGTCTATCTGTCTATCTATCTATCTATCTGTCTGTCTATCTATCTGTCTATCTGTCTGTCTATCTATCTATCTCTCTATCTATCTGTCTGTCTGTCTGTCTGTCTATCTATCTATCTATCTGTCTGTCTGTCTGTCTGTCTGTTTGTCTTTTCCAGTTCTGCATTACCTGCATGATTTTATATTTAAAACAACAACAGTAATGTAAGTCTGCGTGCGTGAAGGACACGGGTCCCCGCGTGTGCTACTTTTGAAATGATTGCTGTGTAATGAAATGGCACTCGCTTTTGTGATGAATTGCTCTGAGTCTCTGTGTGGTTTCGTTGATGAATCAACAGGTTTCCGTGGATTTGTAAATCAACAATATATGATCAAAGATCAAAGAGTGATGTCACAGACATGTTTTAATTGTTAATACAATCGTTTACTGTTTTTTTTTTAAATGTAATATTTATACAGAAAGTACATTCATTAGTTCATTATATTATACAAAAAAAAACCCATGACCTATAACACAGTGCATTTTAGAGTTTGTATTTGAGTGTTTATAACATAGCTGCCTTCTTACAGTCCTGCAAGGTCAAATCTTGCAGGTGGTACACCGCAGTGCACCCATTAAACTGCCCCCCCCCTGCAACACTGCCCCTCTGCTAGTGGATGCAAAGTGACTCCAAACTAGAGGTAGTAGAATACATTAGTTTAGATAGCTCTGATATTTCACAGCCGTAGAAACTGAGCAGTTCTGAAAGCCTATCTCTCAGGACTGCTTTGAAAACTAAATCAGAGTCTGACTATTTAACTAAATCAGAGTCTGACTATTTAACTAAATCAGAGTCTGACTATTTAAATCAGAGTCTGACTATTTAACTAAATCAGAGTCTGAATATTTGCAACAATAAGCCCTCCCCATGATTGAAAACATTGTTACAGTTAAATAATTGTTTGAAAATGAAATGTGAAACTCTGCAAGGCTCTGTGTGTGTGATTGTGCTGTGCTCGGCTCTGATCCCTGCTCTGTGTGTGTGTGTGTGATTGTGCTGTGCTCGGCTCTGATCCCTGCTCTGTGTGTGTGTGTGTGTGTGATTGTGCTGTGCTCGGCTCTGATCCCTGCTCTGTGTGTGTGTTTGATTGTTCTGTGCCCGGCTCTGATCCCTGTCTCTGTGTGTGTTTGACTGTTCTGTGCTCGGCTCTGATCCCTGCTCTGTGTGTGTTTGATTGTGCTGTGCTCGGCTCTGATCCCTGCTCTGTGTGTGTGTTTAACTGGTCTGTGCCCGGCTCTGATCCCTGTCTCTGTGTGTGTTTGACTGTTCTGTGCTCGACTCTGATCCCTGCTCTGTGTGTGTTTGATTGTGCTGTGCTCGGCTCTGATCCCTGCTCTGTATGTGTGATTGTGCTGCGCTCGGCTCTGATCCCTGCTCTGTGTGTGTGTGTGTGATTGTGCTGTGCTCGGCTCTGATCCCTGCTCTGTGTGTGTGTGTGATTGTGCTGCGCTCGGCACTTATCCCTGCTCTGTGTGTGTGTGTGTGATTGTGCTGCGCTCGGCTCTGATCCCTGCTCTGTGTGTGTGTGTGTGTGATTGTGCTGCGCTCGGCTCTGATCCCTGCTCTGTGTGTGTGTGTGTGTGTGATTGTGCTGCGCTCGGCTCTGATCCCTGCTCTGTGTGTGTGTGTGTGATTGTGCTGTGCTTGGCTCTGATCCCTGCTCTGTGTGTGTGTGTGTGTGATTGTGCTGCGCTCGGCTCTGATCCCTGCTCTGTGTGTGTGTGTGTGTGTGATTGTGCTGTGCTCGGCTCTGATCCCTGCTCTGTGTGTGTGTGTGTGTGTGATTGTGCTGTGCTCGGCTCTGATCCCTGCTCTGTATGTGTGATTGTGCTGCGCTCGGCTCTGATCCCTGCTCTGTGTGTGTGTGTGTGTGTGATTGTGCTGTGCTCGGCTCTGATCCCTGCTCTGTGTGTGTGTGTGTGTGATTGTGCTGCGCTCGGCTCTGATCCCTGCTCTGTGTGTGTGTGTGTGATTGTGCTGCGCTCGGCTCTGATCCCTGCTCTGTGTGTGTGTGATTGTGCTGTGCTCGGCTCTGATCCCTGCTCTGTGTGTGTGTGTGTGTGTGTGATTGTGCTGTGCTCGGCTCTGATCCCTGCTCTGTGTGTGTGTGTGTGATTGTGCTGTGCTCGGCTCTGATCCCTGCTCTGTATGTGTGATTGTGCTGCGCTCGGCTCTGATCCCTGCTCTGTGTGTGTGTGTGTGTGTGATTGTGCTGTGCTCGGCTCTGATCCCTGCTCTGTGTGTGTGTGTGTGTGATTGTGCTGTGCTCGGCTCTGATCCCTGCTCTGTATGTGTGATTGTGCTGCGCTCGGCTCTGATCCCTGCTCTGTGTGTGTGTGTGTGTGTGATTGTGCTGTGCTCGGCTCTGATCCCTGCTCTGTGTGTGTGTGTGTGTGATTGTGCTGTGCTCGGCTCTGATCCCTGCTCTGTGTGTGTGTGTGTGTGATTGTGCTGTGCTCGGCTCTGATCCCTGCTCTGTATGTGTGATTGTGCTGTGCTCGGCTCTGATCCCTGCTCTGTATGTGTGATTGTGCTGTGCTCGGCTCTGATCCCTGCTCTGTGTGTGTGTGTGTGTGTGATTGCGCTGTGCTCGGCTCTGATCCCTGCTCTGTGTGTGTGTGTGTGATTGTGCTGTGCTCGGCTCTGATCCCTGCTCTGTGTGTGTGTGTGTGTGATTGTGCTGTGCTCGGCTCTGATCCCTGCTCTGTGTGTGTGTGTGTGTGATTGTGCTGTGCTCGGCTCTGATCCCTGCTCTGTATGTGTGATTGTGCTGTGCTCGGCTCTGATCCCTGCTCTGTATGTGTGATTGTGCTGTGCTCGGCTCTGATCCCTGCTCTGTGTGTGTGTGTGTGTGTGATTGTGCTGCGCTCGGCTCTGATCCCTGCTCTGTGTGTGTGTGTGTGATTGTGCTGCGCTCGGCTCTGATCCCTGCTCTGTGTGTGTGTGTGTGATTGTGCTGTGCTCGGCTCTGATCCCTGCTCTGTGTGTGTGTGTGTGATTGTGCTGTGCTCGGCTCTGATCCCTGCTCTGTGTGTGTGTGTGTGATTGTGCTGTGCTCGGTTCTGATCCCTGTCTCTGTGTGTGTGTGTGATTGTTCTGTGCTCGGCTCTGATCCCTGCTCTGTGTTTGATTCCCCAGGTCTGTCCATGCGCAGCGCTCACGACGAGGAGCCTAGTGACCCACAACTTGTGCGATTGGACAACATGCTGCTGGCCGAGGGCGTGTCTGGTCCTGAGAAAGGGGGCGGAGCTGCAGCGGCCGTCTCCGCGGCGACCTCGGGGGGTGGAGTCTCACCCGACAATTCCATCGAGCATTCCGATTACCGGAGCAAACTGGGACAGATCAGGAATATATACCACTCGGAGCTGGAGAAATACGAGCAGGTGAGAGGGAGGGACTGGTACTGAGAGTGTCCGTGGGATGTGCGTCTGAGGGCACGTTTTATATTACTTCATTGGTCAGAAAAGGGCATTCCCTCGTAATGTTTAAAGATATCTTTCAAAGGCAAAAAATGGTTTTAGAATGAAAACTCCCCATGCATGTATTATAACTTGAATTCTCGTGCAGATCCCATGCTGCCATGCCCCTGTGGAAGTTTAGAACCGGAGACCCGCACTGTACGCTGCTCTGGGTTGCTGTCATTTTGAATGTGTGCTCTCCGGTTGTGTGGTGCAGACTGACCCCGGTGCGTTGCGTGTTTCAGGCGTGTAACGAGTTCACGACCCACGTGATGAACCTGCTGCGGGAGCAGAGCCGCACGCGCCCCGTCTCGCCCAAGGAGATCGAACGCATGGTGGGCATCATCCACCGCAAGTTCAGCACCATCCAGATGCAGCTGAAGCAGAGCACCTGCGAGGCCGTCATGATCCTGCGCTCGCGATTCCTCGACGCCAGGTCAGTGTGAGAGCGCAGCACAGCACAGCACAGCAATACACAGCACTGTACAGCACAGCAATACACAGCACTGCACAGCACAGCACAGCAATACACAGCACTGTACAGAACAGCACAGCACAGCAATACACAGCACTGTACAGCACAGTAATACACAGCACCATACAGCACAGCAATACACAACACTGTACAGCACAGCAATACACAGCACTGCACAGCACAGCACAGCAATACACAGCACTGTACAGCACAGCAATACACAGCACTGTACAGCACAGCAATACACAGCACTGCACAGCACAGCACAGCAATACACAGCACTGTACAGCACAGCACAGCAATACACAGCACAGCAATACACAGCACTGTACAACACACCACAGCAATACACAGCACAGCTCAGCACAGCACAGCACAGAAATACACAGCACTGCACAGCACAGCACAGCAATACACAGCACTGTACAGAACAGCAATACACAGCACTGTACAGCACAGCAATACACAGCACTGTACAGCACAGCAATACACAGCACTGTACAGCACAGCAATACACAGCACTGTACAGCACAGCACAGCAATACACAGCACTGTACAGCACAGCACAGCAATACACAGCACTGTACAGCACAGCAATACACAGCACAGCAATACACAGCACTGTACAACACACCACAGCAATACACAGCAAAGCACAGCAATATACAGCACTGTACAGCACAGCAATACACAGCACTGTACAGCACAGCACAGCAATACACAGCACTGCACAGCACAGCAATACACAGCACTGCACAGCACAGCACAGCAATACACAGCACTGTACAGCACAGCAATACACAGCACTGTACAGTACAGCACAGCAAAGCACAGCACAGCAATACACAGCACTGTACAGCACAGCACATCAATACACAGCACTGTACAGCACAGAAATACACAGCACTGTACAGCACAGCAATACACAGCACTATCTGCCCCTCATTGCTCCCTGATGATGGCCCTGTCTGTCCCTCATGGTTTCCCTGATGAAGGCCCTGTCTGTCCCTCATGGTCTCCCTGATGAAGGCCCTGTCTGTCCCTCATGGTCTCCCTGATGAAGGCCCTGTCTGCCCCTCATTGCTCCCTGATGATGGCCCTGTCTGTCCCTCATGGTCTCCCTGATGAAGGCCCTGTCTGTCCCTCATGGTCTCCCTGATGAAGGCCCTGTCTGTCCCTCATGGTCTCCCTGATGAAGGCTCTGTCTGCCCCTCATTGCTCCCTGATGAAGGCCCTGTCTGTCCCTCATGGTCTCCCTGATGAAGGCCCTGTCTATCCCTCATGGTCTCCCTGATGAAGGCCCTGTCTATCCCTCATGGTCTCCGTGATGAAGGCCCTGTCTGTCCCTCATGGTCTCCCTGATGAAGGCTCTGTCTGCCCCTCATTGCTCCCTGATGAAGGCCCTGTCTGTCCCTCATGGTCTCCCTGATGAAGGCCCTGTCTATCCCTCATGGTCTCCCTGATGAAGGCCCTGTCTATCCCTCATGGTCTCCCTGATGAAGGCCCTGTCTATCCCTCATTGCTCCCTGATGAAGGCCCTGTCTGTCCCTCATGGTCTCCCTGATGAAGGCCCTGTCTGTCCCTCATGGTCTCCCTGATGAAGGCCCTGTCTGTCCCTCATGGTCTCCCTGATGAAGGCCCTGTCTGCCCCTCATTGCTCCCTGATGAAGGCCCTGTCTGTCCCTCATTGCTCCCTGATGAAGGCCCTGTCTGTCCCTCATTGCTCCCTGATGAAGGCCCTGTCTGTCCCTCATGGTCTCCCTGATGAAGGCCCTGTCTGCCCCTCATGGTCTCCCTGATGAAGGCCCTGTCTGTCCCTCATGGTCTCCCTGATGAAGGCCCTGTCTATCCCTCATGGTCTCCCTGATGAAGGCCCTGTCTGTCCCTCATTGCTCCCTGATGAAGGCCCTGTCTGCCCCTCATGGTCTCCCTGATGAAGGCCCTGTCTATCCCTCATGGTCTCCCTGATGAAGGCCCTGTCTATCCCTCATGGTCTCCGTGATGAAGGCCCTGTCTGTCCCTCATGGTCTCCCTGATGAAGGCCCTGTCTGCCCCTCATTGCTCCCTGATGAAGGCCCTGTCTGTCCCTCATGGTCTCCCTGATGAAGGCCCTGTCTATCCCTCATGGTCTCCCTGATGAAGGCCCTGTCTGCCCCTCATGGTCTCCCTGATGAAGGCCCTGTCTGTCCCTCATGGTGTCCCTGATGAAGGCCCTGTCTGTCCCTCATGGTCTCCCTGATGAAGGCCCTGTCTGCCCCTCATTGCTCCCTGATGAAGGCCCTGTCTGCCCCTCATGGTCTCCCTGATGAAGGCCCTGTCTGCCCCTCATGGTCTCCCTGATGAAGACCCTGTCTGTCCCTCATTGCTCCCTGATGAAGGCCCTGTCTGCCCCTCATGGTCTCCCTGATGAAGGCCCTGTCTGCCCCTCATGGTCTCCCTGATGAAGACCCTGTCTGTCCCTCATTGCTCCCTGATGAAGGCCCTGTCTGCCCCTCATGGTCTCCCTGATGAAGGCCCTGTCTGCCCCTCATGGTCTCCCTGATGAAGGCCCTGTCTGTCCCTCATGGTCTCCCTGATGAAGGCCCTGTCTGTCCCTCATGGTCTCCCTGATGAAGGCCCTGTCTGTCCCTCATTGCTCCCTGATGAAGGCCCTGTCTGTCCCTCATGGTCTCCCTGATGAAGGCCCTGTCTGTCCCTCATGGTCTCCCGTTTCCTCTCTCTGCAGGCGGAAGCGTCGTAACTTCAGCAAGCAGGCGACGGAGGTTCTGAACGAGTATTTCTACTCCCACCTCAGCAACCCCTACCCCAGCGAGGAGGCCAAGGAGGAGCTAGCCAGGGAGTGCAGCATCACCATGTCCCAGGTCAGCAGTGCCCCAGAACTGCAGCTCCCAGCATGCCTCGGCACTAGCGTCAACAGTGGGGAGCCATGGGAGATGTAGTTCTTTATAGTGTCAGCTACAGTGTGCCATCAGCATTCTGAGCAATCTGCAGCAATGAAAACTACAGCTATGTTTTACACCAGGTTCTCTCTCTCTCCCTCCTTCTCCATCTGGATTTCCTGTTGGCCGGGTGTTGAGGGCTGAAGTGCAGGGTTGGCACCAGGGACCTCTCCGTCTGGAGTGGGCTGGGTGGGGCCCTTTGCAGGGGTCACACCTTTATGTATTTATCGCTGTGTCTCTCAGGTGTCCAACTGGTTCGGTAACAAGAGGATTCGCTACAAGAAGAACATCGGCAAGTTCCAGGAGGAGGCAAATCTGTACGCAGTGAAGACGGCCGTGGGAGCGACGCAGGGGGGGGAGTCACCAGAGACCCCCACCTCCACAGGTACTGAACACCCTGCACCCTGCACCCTGCGGCCTCCACACTGCACCCTGCACCCTGCACACTGTGGCCTCCACACTGCACCCTGCACCCTGCACCCTGCACCCTGCACCCTGCACACTGCGGCCTCCACACTGCACCCTGCACACTGCGGCCTCCACACTGCACCCTGCACCCTGCACCCTGCGGCCTCCACCCTGCACCCTGCACCCTGCACCCTGCGGCCTCCACACTGCACACTGCACACTGCACCCTGCACCCTGCGGCCTCCACCCTGCACACTGCGGCCTCCACACTGCACACTGCACACTGCACCCTGCACCCTGCGGCCTCCACCCTGCACCCTGCACCCTGCACCCTGCACACTGCACCCTCCACACTGCTCCCTCCACACCGCACACTCCACACCGCACACTGCGGCCTCCACATTGCACACTGCACCCTCCACACTGCACCTTCCACACTGCACACTGCTCCCTCCACACCGCACACTGCACACCGCACACAGCAGCCTCCTCACTGCACACTGCATCCTCCACACTGCACCCTCCACACTGCACCTTCCACACTGCACACTGCACCCTCCACACTGCACCTTCCACACTGCACACTGCGGCCTCCACACCGCTGCCTCCACACTGCACCCTCAACACTGTAACCTGCAGCCTCCACACTGTGACCTCCGCACTGCACCTCTCTCTCTCCTCTCTCTCGCTCACCCCCTCTCTCTCCCTCTCTCTCAGGGTCTGGCTTGTTCTCTCTCACCCCCTCTCTCTCTCTCCCTCTCTCGGAGTCTAGCTCGTTCTCTCTCTTACCCCCCCCTCTCTCTCTCTCACCTCCTCTCTCCCTCTCTCTCAGGGTCTGGCTCGTTCTCTCTCTCTCCCTCTCAGGGTCTGGCTCGTTCTCTCTCTCACCTCCTCTCTCTCCCTCTCAGGGTCTGGCTCGTTCTCTCTCTCACCTCCTCTCTCTCTCTCCCTCTCAGGGTCTGGCTCGTTCTCTCTCTCACCTCCTCTCTCCCTCTCTCTCAGGGTCTGGCTTGTTCTCTCTCACCCCCTCTCTCTCTCTCCCTCTCAGGGTCTGGCTCGTTCTCTCTCTCACCTCCTCTCTCCCTCTCTCTCAGGGTCTGGCTCGTTCTCTCTCTCACCTCCTCTCTCCCTCTCTCTCAGGGTCTGGCTCGTTCTCTCTCTCACCTCCTCTCTCTCTCCCTCTCAGGGTCTGGCTTGTTCTCTCTCACCCCCTCTCTCTCTCTCCCTCTCAGGGTCTGGCTCGTTCTCTCTCTCACCTCCTCTCTCCCTCTCTCTCAGGGTCTGGCTCGTTCTCTCTCTCACCTCCTCTCTCCCTCTCTCTCAGGGTCTGGCTCGTTCTCTCTCTCACCTCCTCTCTCTCTCCCTCTCAGGGTCTGGCTTGTTCTCTCTCTCACCTCCTCTCTCCCTCTCTCTCAGGGTCTGGCTTGTTCTCTCTCACCCCCTCTCTCTCTCTCCCTCTCAGGGTCTGGCTCGTTCTCTCTCTCACCTCCTCTTTCTCTCCCTCTCAGGGTCTGGCTCGTTCTCTCTCTCACCTCCTCTCTCTCCCCCTCTCAGGGTCTGGCTCGTTCTCTCTCTCACCTCTCTCCCTCTCTCTCAGGGTCTGGCTCGTTCTCTCTCACCCCCCCCCCCTCTCTCTCAGGGTCTGGCTCATTCTCTCTCTCACCTCCTCTCTCTCTCCCTCTCAGGGTCTGGCTCGTTCTCTCTCTCACCTCCTCTCTCCCTCTCTCTCAGGGTCTGGCTCGTTCTCTCTCCCTGGCTCAGCTGACATGTTCATGGGAATGCCGGGGCTCAATGGAGACTCGTTCCACGGAGCAGTGCAGGTCAGTCGTGTCTCTGTGTGTCACCGGCGCACACGCAGCATCTCTGTGCATTCACCCTCCCTCTGTGCTGTAGACGTGTGAATTCAACCCCCTTCTCCCTCTGTCTGTGTTGTTGTGTGCCCCCTATACCTCTCTCTCTCTCTCTCTCTCTCTCGCATTGAGAGCTGTGTTGCATTCACCCTGTGTGTCTCTCTGTTGCATTCACTCTCTCTCTCTCTCTCTCTCTCTCTCTCTCTCTCGCATTGAGAGCTGTGTTGCATTCACCCTGTGTGTCTCTCTGTTGCATTCACTCTCTCTCTCTCTCACTCTCTTTCTCTCTCTCATTTCAGGGGGAGCCTCTTGGTCAGGGGATGACTCGAGGCCGCTACACAGACAGGCTGGGAGCTAATCACATGTACACCTCCCCAGAGAACAGGGTGAGAGAGAGAGAGAGAATATAAACTCTTGATATTCCAGAAATATTCAAAGTGTTCACATGTTGCGCGATTGAGGCGCCTCTCTGTGCCAGACTGTTCATTCAATCTTATTTTCTCTCTTTCAGGCTAACGGAGGCTGGCAGGAAGCAGCCACGCCCACCTCTGTGACCTCACCCGGAAGTGACCACTCGGAGAACTCCAACTGATCATTTTGCCCTGCCGTTGGCTGCAGTGGATTCCGGAGGGGCGGGGTCCTGGTTTTATATATATAAGAGAATCGTTTGGTTTGGGGGGGGGGGGGGGGGCGGGGGGGTCTTTACGAGATTTCAGTTTGTATTTTTGTTTATTTTTCTCATTCTGTTTTCAGCTTAGACCAAGAGAGAGAGAAGGGATGAGTGTGTTTGAACTCACTCTGGGTAAGCATGTGTTAGTGTGTGATAGAGGGGGGAGGGAGAGGACTTAGGAACTGTTCTTAGCCTGTCCTGTGCTTTGCTGCTTGGGAAGGTCATGTGACTCGGATCCACAAAACTAACAAACAAAGAGGAGGAGAGACGCATCGCTGGTGTGGAGCTCGTCACCCTGCTGAAGGCCCCCGGCTGTGGAATAAGCAGGGCGATTTGATCAGCCTGCACCCTGCCACACGACAGCTCCCGTCTCCCTCTCCCTGGATCCCTGTCTGTCTTTTACAGCAGTGGGGAGTCACCCTGGAGGTCTGTGTTAGTCCTGGGATAATGAATAGATTGCCTCCAGGGCTGTAAAGTGCTCTAATACAGAAGCCCAGCTGCGGTGCAGCATCCCTCACGCTAATCAGTTTGTTTAGTTTTTATACCGTTAGTCATTAACAACCTGTACAGAATCACTACGTACGTACGTGTGTGTGTGTGTGAGAGAGAGAGAGAGAGAGAGAGAGAGAGAGAGACCTGACTTTGGACACACTACTAAACTGTAAATACAGCAGAATTATATAAAACGGGAAAAAAAACTAGTTACAAATCACAAAGATGAAGACGAGGGGCTGGCGGGGAGGCCGACTCACGCTAACAGCCACCCCACGTCTGAACAGAACTACACCAAAACAAGCAGTTCAAACTGCGCTTCATAACAAGCTGGGTGTTTGTATTGTGATGATTATTGGTATACCTCAAAAGCAGCTCGTTCAAAATCCATTTGAAAGGGCCCCCCCCCCCCCCCTTTTAAAAATAATAATTGAAATGTTTTTTTTATTCTTATTGTCTCGTATTAAAGTGAGCTGAACCACCTTAGCTCTGCTTCCAAAGACAACTACAAACATGGCGTTCACGTGCTGGGGCTCCTATTGGTGCCACCATCTTGATTGTAGTTTTTCATCACAGGTCGCTGTTTTGTTAAACCGTCCTGTATTGTAATGTAGCTTGCCAGGATTGTAGGGTGAATGTTGCTTGAAACTGTCACTCCCAAAAAGGTCTTTTTAAAACTTTAAAGATGATTGAAATGATAGAATAGATGGACCTTCGGTTTATCAGATTATTCCTAAGAAAGTCGAGACATGGAAAGTGTGACTCATCATGATCTTGTGGTCTATGTGCGACTTCTAGTTTTCTTTTGATTTCCTTTTTAACTGTTTGTATATTGTGTGTGCGTGTTTTGAAGTGTGTGCGACCACATCTCTTTTAATAAAACTGTTTGACAGCAAATAGACTAACAGTGTCCTGTACAGTACTACCTACCTCTCTGAGTATTTTAAATAAAACTTTCACACACTTTTCAAACGCTTGCTGGCTTTTTCACTTCAGTTTAATTTCCTGGGGCAGTTGTTTCACCCCCAGTGGAACTAGCATGGGGGGGGGGGGTTTGCAGAACTCATCAAATTGCCACTGTATATTTCCTGTGTGTATTGTGAGGTGGGGTGCAGTAGAAACTGGATTGATTGATGCAAGGGACAGGATCATTTTAGATCTGGTGTTCACAAACCACCAGGACGTGTTGTGTAATATAGAAGCAGTAAGACCACTAGGGTCAAGTGATTATAACACTGTCAGATTCCACATTACTATTCCTGTGTTTATTGATGCACACTGCTTACGTGAACTTGTCTGTTGCCACATTCTCGGTTCCCCCTCAGTGTGTATCGAGTCCTGTCCGCGTGTAGCACTGAAACACCTGTCAGAAACTTTAAAAGTACTTGAAACACAAACATACCACTTTTTGACGGCAGATAAAACATGTCAGAAATTGGTACATGTCAAAGTACTTAAAATATAAAGTCACTTTTGAACAACAGCAAAACACTTATGATAAATTGGTATGCAGCTATAAAGAGGTATAACAGCCACCAGATCTCAATTTGTTACACATACCAAAATATGACAACATACCATTTCCTGATGTTACATGGGTCACGTTTTGGTATGCATACCGACAATATACCACTTTCTGACGTTACAAATTGTATAACACAACACAGTTGTCATAGCATCAGAAACCATATGACCAATATTTAATTTGTAAGCATTTGCTCCTGTAATAAATACTAAAAGTTGGGAAGCTAGCAATGAGCTGCCGGAAGTACTTCCCATCCCTCTTTCCTGACTGCTCAGCCCTGACCGCTCTTGCCCTGTCACGCTTCTTTCTCTTATCTGCGTCTCGCAGGTTAGGCCATTGTTTCTTTACTTCCTCGACTACAATTGAAATAAAAAGTATATGCTTGCAATAACCTGCACAACATCCACGTGTTTATGTATGCTATCAGTTCATAATTTCGTGTTTTATAATACATATCATTCATGCACAAGTCCGCGGCAATGGCTTCCCATATGTTTTCTTTTCAAAGTATTTGTAATCTTGTTGGATTCATCATACAGTAATTTTTATTTGGCTGCACACACAAGCAGATGTTCCCATCTTGTTCAGAGTACTGCAGAACCCACGTGTCTTCCCAGTCGTTTTTCATTGGTCAATGCGATTTTTAACGCACGTCAAATTGAATCAAATAGAACTTGTTTCGATTCCAAAATCGACGCATCGCCGTCCTACGACAATTACGCACTCAGTGTGCAAGCTGCAATAGGGAGTGTGCATGATCATTTTTTCCTGTGTGCGTTAGTACGGAGGACGGTACTAAACTAGTACGCAAGTTAATACCAATCGCAATGAACCAAGCAGCTCCAGACAGTGCCCAGCTGTGTATTAAAATGTGTCTCAATTGCAACGAACCCAAAGTAACTGCGGCTGCCCTCTAGAGCAGTGATTCACACCCCGGTCGTTGCAATTGACCTAACACATCCATTATTATTATTATTATTATTATTATTATTATATGATATTTAATAGCACATTAAAACATTATTTTTTTCTGTTTTATTTCCTCCTCCCACTGACGCCCTGTTTATCCTTATTATTTATTTCTTAGCAGACACCCTTATCCAGGGTGACTTACAATTGTTACAAGATATCACATGATTTTTACATACAATTACATTATTTTTTTTACATACAATTCCCCATTTATACAGTTGGGTTTTTACTGGAGCAATCTAGGTAAAGTACCTTGCTCAAGGGTACAGCAGCAGTGTCCCCCACTGGGGATTGAACCCACAACCATCCGGTCAAGAGTCTAGAGCCCTAACCACTACTCCACACTGCTGCCCTGCTAACACATCAATGCAGGACTCTATTTTAGTGCAGTGCACTCCAGCTGTGTCTCAAACACGCCGCTCCCCTTCACTGTACTATTTGAATACGAGGCAATCCCAATCCCAGTACCTGCTTCATTGCGTTCGTTTATCAGTGAATCAATAACAGATCATCTTCTCCGTTCACTCTCCCAGCCGCCAAACCAACTCCCCACGTTCTCCCTCGACAAACACTCAGAAACATGAACGGGGTCAGCAATGCCCTGTTCAGATTTATTTTACACTGGCATGTTGTTATTTTTATAAAATGTATTTTATGATTTGATTAGTGCACGCTTTGTGTTGTCTGACACTTTTTGATAATTGATTTGTATCACGTTATGTTGGCTTCTCCGCCCGCTTCCCTGTGTTTGGCCTGTTGAGTACCTAGTAATTGAATTATTAATCAATTTACGCACCTGAATATAAATAGCACATGGTTTTTATAAACGGGATGGCCGTCCTGGGGGTTGTATGCCTGTGCAGGAGTGGGAACTCAGTGTTTGGATCGGGGACCATAAGAAAGTTTACAAACGAGAGCAGGCCCCGTTCAGCCCATCTTGCTCGTTTGGTTGTTCGTAGCTTATTGATCCCAGAATCTCATCAATCAGCTTCTTGAAGGATCCCAGGGTGTCAGCTTATTATTATTATTATTATTATTATTATTATTATTATTTATTTCTTAGCAGACACCCTTATCCAGGGCGACTTACAATTGTTACAAGATATCACATTATACATGATTTCACATTATACAGATATCACATTATTTTACATACAATTACCCATTTTTACAGTTGGGTTTTTACTGGAGCAATCTAGGTAAAGTACCTTGCTCAAGGGTACAACAGCAGTGTCCCCCACTGGGGATTGAACCCACAACCCTCCGGTCAAGAGTCCAGATCCCTAACCACTACTCCACACTGCTGCCCACATCAACATTACTGGGGAGTTGGTTCCAGATTGGTTCCAGGCCCTCACAATTCTCTGTGTAAAAAAGTGCATCCGATTTTCTGTTCTGAATGCCCCTTTATCTAATCTCCATTTGTGATCCCTGGGCCTTGTTTCTTTTTTTCAGGTTGAAAAAGTCTTGTGGGTCGATATTGTCAATACCTTTTAGGACTGTGTAGGAGAGATGAGTGAGAGAGACGGAAACGGACCAGTAAATGAAGCATCCCGACAATAAGTATCGGGCTGATGGTATGCCGGTGTGGAATAATGAGCGCGAACGGATCAAGTTTTTTTTGCCAATTTGGTAGTCGATAGAGTTTAAGAAGTGCACAGAATAGGCTGTATTGCGATGCTGGTTTCTCTCTCGCTCTCTGCGTGTTCCCTTCCCTGCACGGACATTGTGTGTGTGTGGTGTGGGTATTTGTACTTCTGTACCGTGGTATTGTTTTAATTGACAGTTTTATCGTGTCTTTGAATGTGTATCTCCACTGTATTACTGGGTAGCAGCGTTGTTGCATTTGCAATTTTAATACATGATGTAAATCATATGAACCTTGTTTGGCTGCTTGAAATCTTGCTACCTGTTAATGGATTTGTCTTATTATATCAGTACCGTTTTAAAGCAGGCGTTGCTATTGGAAGCTTACAATAAACCAACGCTTGTTACTGTATCTGTGTGATTTTCTTGGTGACCTTGTTCTTGCATGTTTAGATCTGTTATCTGAATAAAAATTACCTCAAGGATCTTGTGTAATTTGTTCGGTGCTTTATCGCTGCTGTAGTCGCTCTTCATAATATATTTTTTTGGAACTAAAGGCAGGTTTGTGGTCGGTCTGGACGCTTCCGTGACCGGGGAGGTTTTCCAAACACGCAGAGCTTTTTAAAGTGGTAATCAATGACGTCGTTAAAACAATTAACAACTCATTAAATCAAATAATTCATTTGAGCTGGAGTCACCCCTGACTCCAGTAGTTTCCTCATGGTCCTAATGCCCCCATGTATTGTCTTTGCACCATAGTAACCGTTTTTTTTAAACAGTACTCATTGACTTTTTAGTTTCCCTTATTTAACAGTTATCATTTACACAATGCATTCTTTATCCACGCTTTAGTTTTGATCCCCAAAACATTTCACTTTGTGTACTTATTTGTTTACAATACAGTTTATTTATTGTCTTTTTTTTTGTCTGTACAGCACTGAAACACTACTTAAAAAACAACTTAACTCTTCTGCTGATAATATATATATAATTTCACTCTATATCACTGCTTTATTGCTGCTTTCTAACATTGATCAATGTTCTATGTAAAGCACTTTGGGGTGACTAATCGTCAAAGGCGCTATATATAAAATAAAAATGGATTAAAATGAACAGGAGGTGATTTCTGCATTGGAGCTGTCCTGAGATACGATATCCCAGCGCCCATTAAAATGAACACGCTCCACTACTCTCTTATTACACACAAAGATCAATGAAGACACTTCTGGATTACTTGTATAATAATTCTGATTAGGTGTTTATTAATTACTTTTCTGTGTAACTTCCTGGGCCATGTCTAGTTTTATTAATTGTGTTTTATCTTGGCAATGCCACTAGCCAAGCCTTTCAAGCTGGTCCTGTCGTGCTGTGATTAGCACATCGGGCGTGCGAGGAGACCGGCTTTATTTTTTGATCACCGATGATGACCACATGCCTCTACATTATAACACCGTGGCTCAGCAACACCACGCCCACGGTCACAGAAACTACATCTTACATTCACTTTCAGTTCGTGTCAGAGGACACAGCAGAAACGGAGGCGAGGACACCTTTCACCGACGCAAACGGTAAAAAAACCTCTTTTGTAATCTGATAATAAAGTTGCTTATATAGTAAATCGTGGTCATACTCAACCAAACCTAACGGCATGTTTCAGAACATGTTGTTTTAGCACTAACGTGTCGTACGAGTGAGACACGGCTTGTTACTGTATTAGACGCCAAGTTACAAAATAAACTTTTGCGTAAATGTTAAAGAAAAAGACCGGTCAAAAATAAATACGCGTTTTGTTTTTAGAGCTTGGCTTTTGAATCCTGTTTCATAAAAGCGGGTTTCACTGAATCGCTGTCGCAGGCACCTCGCAGATTAAAATTTGGGTTTTCATAAAACTTTCGCAGGGCTGCGACGTCGCAAGTAGCAATTTCCATCGCAGATCCTGTTTTAGGACATCTCCATGCCGCTCATGCGCTTCTCTGGCCGTCGATATGGCACAGAAATCCGAAGGGAAAGAGTATTTAGGGACCGGTCCAGTGTGTAGTGCTATATGTTGAAGCTACCACGCCGCCTGCAGTCCCTGTTTCCACATACACTCAACAGAACCGCAGTTTTATCAAGAGTATCTTAGAAAGGGTTAACAAGTGTACCAATTGATTACAAATTCAGACAATCCGGTATTGAGGTATTCTTGTAAAACAACTAGACTTACAGCTATTTCTATTAAAGATAAGCACATACACAAATACTGTACATATTTCCACAATCAGTTTCATACACTAATACACACACGATTAAAACGCCGTCATATTATTATTAATTCTATGCGTAACACTCCCCCGCTCCCCCTTCTCGTATATTGAATGGTTTGGTCCAGAATCAACTCTTCTCACTGTCAGAAGTGCAAACGTTTGCAAAATAAGATGTGGAAGGCCACAGGTGCGCTTTATTTGCTTGTTGCGATTGAGTTTTATCTTTTAAATACATGTTCAGATTATTTTATCTACATTATTTCTTATATATGGTCTAAAAATAAGCACTGTTCCAGTTATTACATCTGATTGTAAAACGCTGACACCTCCGCACAGCGCTGATACAGGTTCCCTTCACCTCTCTACATTATTCACACCTGTTGTTCCAGACCAGGCACGCTCTATTCAAACTTTTCAGAATTATTTCTCTCTCAGGGTTTCTTAATTTATTGTATTCTTTGCTTATTTGTATGAGATATACGCATGTATATCTCCATATATTAATAGGAGCAAAACAGTTCAATATTCTACACGTGAAGTTCAGAAGCGGTGCTCTCCCTGCCCAAGAGAAGTGGGGCGCTCCCCCGTGACCCCCCAGCACTACAGCCCTGGACCGGTCAGACCCCCCCAGCACTACACCCCTGGACCGGTCAGACCCCCCAGCACTACACCCCTGGACCGGTCACACCCCCCCCCACCAGCACTACACCCCTGGACCGGTCACACCCCCCCCAGCACTACACCCCTGGACCGGTCAAACCCCCCAGCACTACACCCCTGGACCGGTCAGACCCCCCAGCACTACACCCCTGGACCGGTCACACCCCCCCCCCACCAGCACTACACCCCTGGACCGGTCACACCCCCCCCAGCACTACACCCCTGGACCGGTCAAACCCCCCCAGCACTACACCCCTGGACCGGTCAGACCCCCCCCCAGCACTACACCCCTGGACCGGTCAAACCCCCCCAGCACTACACCCCTGGACCGGTCAGACCCCCCCAGCACTACACCCCTGGACCGGTCAGACCCCCCCCAGCACTACACCCCTGGACCGGTCAGACCCCCCAGCACTACACCCCTGGACCGGTCACACCCCCCCAGCACTACACCCCTGGACCGGTCACACCCCCCCAGCACTACACCCCTGGACCGGTCAGACCCCCCCAGCACTACACCCCTGGACTGGTCAGATCCCCCCAGCACTACACCCCTGGACCGGTCAGACCCCCCCAGCACTACACCCCTGGACCGGTCAGACCCCCCCCGCCAGCACTACACCCCTGGACCGGTCACACCCCCCCAGCACTACACCCCTGGACCGGTCACACCCCCCCAGCACTACACCCCTGGACCGGTCAGACCCCCCCAGCACTAAACCCCTGGACCGGTCAGACCCCCCCAGCACTACACCCCTGGACCGGTCACACCCCCCCCCCAGCACTACACCCCTGGACCGGTCAGACCCCCCCAGCACTAAACCCCTGGACCGGTCAGACCCCCCCAGCGCTACACCCCTGGACCGGTCACACCCCCCAGCACTACACCCCTGGACCGGTCAGACCCCCCCAGCACTAAACCCCTGGACCGGTCACACCCCCCCCAGCACTACATCCCTGGACCGGTCAGACCCCCCAGCACTACACCCCTGGACCGGTCAGACCCCCCCAGCACTAAACCCCTGGACCGGTCAGACCCCCCCAGCACTACACCCCTGGACCGGTCCCACCCCCCCAGCGCTACACCCCTGGACCGGTCAGACCCCCCCCCAGCACTACACCCCTGGACCAGTCACACCCCCCCAGCGCTACACCCCTGGACCGGTCAGACCCCCCCCCAGCACTACACCCCTGGACCGGTCCCACCCCCCCAGCGCTACACCCCTGGACCGGTCAGACCCCCCCCCAGCACTACACCCCTGGACCGGTCACACCCCCCCAGCGCTACACCCCTGGACCGGTCAGACCCCCCCAGCGCTACACCCCTGGACCGGTCAGACCCTCCAGCACTACACCCCTGGACCGGTCACACCCCCCCCCAGCACTACACCCCTGGACCGGTCACACCCCCCCCAGCGCTACACCCCTGGACCGGTCACCCCCCCCCAGCGCTACACCCCTGGACCGGTCAGACCCTCCAGCACTACACCCCTGGACTGGTCAGACCCCCCCAGCACTACACCCCTGGACCGGTCACACCCCCCCAGCACTACACCACTGGACCGGTCACACCCCCCCAGCACTACACCCCTGGACCGGTCACACCCCCCCAGCGCTACACCCCTGGACCGGTCAGACCCTCCAGCACTACACCCCTGGACCGGTCAGACCCCCCCAGCACTACACCCCTGGACCGGTCACACCCCCCCAGCACTACACCACTGGACCGGTCACACCCCCCCAGCACTACACCCCTGGACCGGTCACACCCCCCCCAGCACTACATCCCTGGACCGGTCAGACCCCCCCAGCACTAAACCCCTGGACCGGTCAGACCCCCCAGCACTACACCCCTGGACCGGTCAGACCCCCCCAGCACTAAACCCCTGGACCGGTCAGACGCCCCCAGCACTACACCCCTGGACCGGTCACACCCCCCCAGCGCTACACCCCTGGACCGGTCAGACCCTCCAGCACTACACCCCTGGACTGGTCAGACCCCCCCAGCACTACACCCCTGGACCGGTCACACCCCCCCAGCACTACACCACTGGACCGGTCACACCCCCCCAGCACTACACCCCTGGACCGGTCACACCCCCCCAGCGCTACACCCCTGGACCGGTCAGACCCTCCAGCACTACACCCCTGGACCGGTCAGACCCCCCCAGCACTACACCCCTGGACCGGTCACACCCCCCCAGCACTACACCACTGGACCGGTCACACCCCCCCAGCACTACACCCCTGGACCGGTCACACCCCCCCCAGCACTACATCCCTGGACCGGTCAGACCCCCCCAGCACTAAACCCCTGGACCGGTCAGACCCCCCAGCACTACACCCCTGGACCGGTCAGACCCCCCCAGCACTAAACCCCTGGACCGGTCAGACGCCCCCAGCACTACACCCCTGGACCGGTCACACCCCCCCCAGCGCTACACCCCTGGACCGGTCAGACCCCCCCCCAGCACTACACCCCTGGACCGGTCCCACCCCCCCAGCGCTACACCCCTGGACCGGTCAGACCCCCCCCCCAGCGCTACACCCCTGGACCGGTCAGACCCCCCAGCACTACACCCCTGGACCGGTCAGACCCCCCAGCACTACACCCCTGGACCGGTCACACACCCCCAGCGCTACACCCCTGGACCGGTCACACCCCCCCCAGCGCTACACCCCTGGACCGGTCACACCCCCCCAGCACTACACCCCTGGACCGGTCACACCCCCCCCCAGCAATACACCCCTGGACCGGTCACACCCCCCCCAGCGCTACACCCCTGGACCGGTCACCCCCCCCCAGCGCTACACCCCTGGACCGGTCAGACCCTCCAGCACTACACCCCTGGACTGGTCAGACCCCCCCAGCACTACACCCCTGGACCGGTCACACCCCCCCAGCACTACACCACTGGACCGGTCACACCCCCCCAGCACTACACCCCTGGACCGGTCACACCCCCCCAGCGCTACACCCCTGGACCGGTCAGACCCTCCAGCACTACACCCCTGGACCGGTCAGACCCCCCCAGCACTACACCCCTGGACCGGTCACACCCCCCCAGCACTACACCACTGGACCGGTCACACCCCCCCAGCACTACACCCCTGGACCGGTCAGACCCCCCCAGCACTACACCCCTGGACCGGTCAGACCCCCCCCCCTGCCAGCACTACACCCCATAATAATAATAATAATAATAATAATAATAATAATAATAATAATAATCATCATCATTTGCAAATAAACCTTTTTTTATTGAAATTACATCACAAAGTGTCCAAAAACAAACATCAATAACATTGAGAGTAGTGGACTGTATAAATTATACACTGAGTCGCCATGAACCAACATGTCTATGAATTTCAATAGCTAATAAGTGACTGGTTGCTTTGCTGCTGTAGAGAATGGGACAGCAAGCTGAGAAGAGCAAGCTGCAGGGTACAGACATGGACAGGAGGAGTGGAGGAGGAAGAAACAGCACTGAATATGAATGCACTAAAACGAGTAAAGAGCTGCTCGAATCAGAGGACAGCAGGTAAGCTTTTAAACAGGGGGCGAGTGTCTATCCAGGAACACCAAGATATGACTCTGTCCCACTTCAAGGTCTTATAAAATGATTCCCACGCTAAATCTGCACAGTATTTTTACAGTCTCCCCCCATGCTTTTCCTCTGGTTATACTGTACTATGCATTTACCATAGTTTACCACGATGTGCCATATACTTTCTCGTACGTCTCTGTGCTTTACAATGCTTCCCTGTGCTTTACCATACCTCTCTGTGCTTTACAATGCTTCCCTGTGCTTTACCAGACCTCTCTGTGCTTTACAATGCTTCCCTGTGCTTTACCATACCTCTCTGTGCTTTACAATGCTTCCCTATGCTTTACCATACCTCTCTGTGCTTTACAATGCTTCCCTGTGCTTTACCATACCTCTCTGTGCTTTACAATGCTTCCCTCTGCTTTACCAGACCTCTCTGTGCTTTACAATGCTTCCCTCTGCTTTACCAGACCTCTCTGTGCTTTACAATGCTTCCCTCTGCTTTACCAGACCTCTCTGTGCTTTACAATGCTTCCCTCTGCTTTACCAGACCTCTCTGTGCTTTACAATGCTTCCCTCTGCTTTACCAGACCTCTCTGTGCTTTACAATGCTTCCCTCTGCTTTACCAGACCTCTCTGTGCTTTACAATGCTTCCCTATGCTTTACCAGACCTCTCTGTGCTTTACAATGCTTCACTATGCTTTACCAGACCTCTCTGTGCTTTACAGTGCTTCCCTATGCTTTACCAGACCTCTCTGTGCTTTACACTGCTTCCCTATGCTTTACCAGACCTCTCTGTGCTTTACAATGCTTCCCTGTGCTTTACCATACCTCTCTGTGCTTTACAATGCTTCCCTCTGCTTTACCAGACCTCTCTGTGCTTTACAATGCTTCCCTCTGCTTTACCAGACCTCTCTGTGCTTTACAATGCTTCCCTCTGCTTTACCAGACCTCTCTGTGCTTTACAATGCTTCCCTATGCTTTACCATACCTCTCTGTGCTTTACAATGCTTCCCTATGCTTTACCAGACCTCTCTGTGCTTTACAATGCTTCACTATGCTTTACCAGACCTCTCTGTGCTTTACAGTGCTTCCCTATGCTTTACCAGACCTCTCTGTGCTTTACAATGCTTGCCTATGCTTTACCAGACCTCTCTGTGCTTTACAATGCTTCCCTATGCTTTACCAGACCTCTCTGTGCTTTACAATGCTTCCCGATGCTTTACCAGACCTCTCTGTGCTTTACAATGCTTCCCGATGCTTTACCAGACCTCTCTGTACTTTACAGTGCTTCCCTGCATTTACCAAGTGTCCATTGTATTTTATTGCACTATGCTGTTTTTTTACTGTGGGACACTTGTATCAATGCAAGCAGGGTGTATTCTTAGTAAAAGTAAATGAGCTGGCATTATTCATTTATTTGTCTCTATAAAGAATATGACTTTTCTAACTTGTTATGTGGTGGTAAGCTAGCAGAATCATCATTAAACTCTCATCCCAGCTGTGCTAACCATTCTAACATTGGTTCATTTCTTTACAGCACAGAGGCTGAAGATCTCAGCAGTGAGATCATTGAACAGTTTATCCAGCTGTTCAGTGAAAAGAAGCCGGAGATTGAAAGACACCTCAAACACCTCCATGAAATAGCTGACGGGCTGGATGAAGTTAACAGGAATTCTGCCATCGCTAAGACTACAGGGAGCTGTGTTAGTGCAGCCGGGGGGGTTATGACCATTGCAGGGTTCGCACTGGCTCCTTTTACATTTGGAGCCTCCACTCTACTGGCTGGCGTTGGGCTTGGAGTTGGTCTGCTAGGAGGAGCCACCACTGTGGGCACAGAAATAACCAAGGCTGTCATCGATGGAGGCGAAAACAAAAAAGTAGCAGAAATCCTGGAAGATGTTGAGTCTGCAATGAGCGAGCTTGATAAGTCAGTGGGTAAAGCCTGCCAGACCGTTTCCAAATGGGATGAAACTGGTTTCGAGCACATTTTAAAAGCCACTGGTCAGCTAGGAGCTAAGGGTGCCAGTGCTGCAAGCGCACTTTCCAGAGTAGTCCGAGTGTCGCTCTCTAAAGGGGCGAGGATAGCAGGAGGGGTCGTTGCTGGAGTATTTGTGGCTTTGGATGTCTACGAGATTGCGAAAAACTCCATTGACATTCATAAAGGATGTAAGAGCGAAAGGGCGAAAGAGATTCGCAAACTGGTGGAAACCACAGAGGCAGATCTAGCCGAACTGGAGGACGTCTGTTCAGATATGAAGAAGCTCAGGTGAGCTGCTGGTATTTTTTATATATTTGGCAGACGCCTTTATCCGAGACGACTTACAGGTGTTGCAGGGCAGTAAAGTGTCACAATGCAAGCGTAATATTTAAATACAGTGTAGTTTACAGTCAGTGCAAATACTGCTAGAATACAATATGAACTAGGAGGCAACAGGTTAGGATGACAGCAAGTTATATCTACAATGACATAATCGTGCAAGGATAGTGCATTAGCTAAGGATCCAGTAACGTGGTGCTGAGGTCAGGCAAGTCCAGGGCAGAGCAGGAGCAGCAAAGCAAGACTTGTTTAACATGTAGTGCCTCTCTAAGCAGTGTATAACGGGCTGATAAGACAAGAACACTGCCTATACACAGCTACTGCTTCTGTCCCTCACTATATGCACAATATTGCTTCATTAAAAAAAGTAATGCATGTGTTCAATATTTAAACATGCAGCCATTTAAATAGCAAACACAATTACTCATAAAAATGTGTTTGAAGCATATAGATTGCAATCATATATGGAAATCTACAAAATATGTACTACTTGCTTACTTGCATCACCCGATAGAATTCACTCCATTTGCATCGTAAAGTCAGTTTGAAACCTGCTGAATAATGTTACATTAACATATTGAATTACACACCGCTATATATCATGTACTCAACGAAAACCTGTGAACAATTAAAAAATGTGACATTCGAAATTTAACATGAAATACTGATTCAAAATTAAATTCTGTATCAAACTTAAAATTCCAGGTGATGAAGTCTTTTGGCCATAGCTGTAGTTTTTACTAATGATAATTTGGAGCTCTGAGAATCTAGTCCTCAGATAAGTATTTATGGAACTAGTTCATATTGGAAACACATATCATACATAATAGAACAGTATCACACGTATCGTAAGCTGCAGTGCTCATGCTAGTACTGAATTCATGTATGGTTGTTGAATTGTTTTACTGCCATAGTGATCTGCGGGAAGCAGACTTGGACAGGACTGTGAGAAGAAGGAGACACAGTTCTGAATGTGATTTAACTGATCTGACTGAAGAGCTGGAGGAGCCACAGGGCAGCAGGTAATCCTACTCAGAGAGACCAGGAGGTTAAGAAGGCAATGCAGACCAATGGGTGTATGCATAATGTCAGTGTCAGACAGTACTGAGGTTGTTGCATTCAGGTCGATCCTGTACGTGATCGTTCTAATAGGGCTAATTTGCATTGAAAAAATCGGTTCTTGCTATTGGGATCGTTGAAAACTAGCATTTGTTATTAGAAGGGTCCGTTATAATGAAGTTAACTTATATATATATACAGTGCCGAGAAAAAGTTTGTGAACCCCAATGAGAATTAAATTCCATAGTTTTACCACGATAGCCTTCTTGAGTCTTTTCTTAAATATCCAATAGGGGTTATATTAACCAATTCCATGTCTTTTGAAACAAAATGATGTATGAATTAGACAAACAATGAGTAATTAAGATTCAGGGTATGTGAAAAGTAAGTGAACCCCTGGTTTTATCAGCTCAATTAAGGGGATCATTAGAATCAGGTGTTTAAATAATTAGGTAGATCTTCAGTGGTGAGTTTGGTCTTCACCGTACAGGTGTGTGGAAACACGTCATGCCACGATCAAAATAAATCTCTGAGGACCTCAGAAAAACAGTTTTTGATGCTCATCAGTCTAGAAAGGGTTACAAAACAATTTCTAAGGATTTGGGGATCCACCAATCCACTGTCAGACAGATAGTCTTCAAATGGAGCAAGTTCAAGACCACAGTCACTCTACCCAGGAGCGGTCATCCTACCAAAATCTCTCCACGAACAAACCAGACAATCATCAAGGAAGTCCCAAAGAACCCCAGAGTAACATCCAAGGATCTGCAGGCCACTCTCGCCTTGGCTAATGTGAGTGTTCATGACTCAACTATCAGAAAAAGACTGAACAAGAATGGTGTTCATGGAAGGATAGCCAGGAGGAAACCACTGCTCTCTAAAAAGAACATTGCTGCCCATCTGAAGTTCGCCAAAGAGCACATAGATGATCCACAAGACTTCTGGAACAATGTTCTCTGGACAGACGAGTCAAAGGTAGAACTTTTTGGCCTCAATGAGAAACGTTATGTTTGGCAAAAACCAAACACTGCGTTCGAACAGAAGAACCTCATCCCAACCGTCAAGCATTGTGGTGGGAGTGTGATGGTTTGGGGCTGCTTTGCTGCCTCAGGACCTCGACGGCTTGCCATCATTGACACAACCATGAATTCTGCATTGTATCAGAAGATTCTAGAGGAGAATGTCAGGCCATCCGTCCGTGAGCTGAAGCTGAACCGAAAGTGGGTCATGCAGCAAGACAATGATCCTAAACATACAAGCAGATCTACAAAAGAATGGCTGCAGAAGAAGAATTTCCCCGTTTTAGAATGGCCTAGTCAAAGTCCGGACCTAAACCCCATCGAAATGTTGTGGCAGGACCTGAAGCGAGCTGTCCATGCAAGGAAGCCCTCAAATGTCACCGAGTTGAAGCAGTTCTGTAAGGATGAATGGGCCAAAATTCCTCAAAGCCGATTTGAGAGACTGACCAACAGTTACAGGAAACGCTTAGCTGAAGTCATTGCTGCTCAAGGGGGTGCCACCAGTTACTGAATCTAAAGGTTCACATACTTTTTCACACATGGATATTGAATGTTTGAATCATTTGTGGATGAATAAATGTTGAAAAAGTATCATGTTTTTGTGACATTTGTTTAATCAGGTTATCTTTATCTATTATTAGGACTTAGATTAAGATCTAATAACATTTTAGGTTTGACATATGTGAAATATATGAAAATCCTAAGTGGTTCACAAACTTTCTCAGCACTATATATATATATATATATATATATATATATATATATATATATATATATATGCTTGGCCCCTTTGGAAATGAGAGTACTATTAAGGAGCCTACTAACTCTCCCACTTAAGTAATTTAATGAATATGTTAACTTTAACCAGTACACTTAAAAATGAATGAACTGAAATCCTTTCTTTTAGTTTGACTGTGGAGCTGGACCCTGAAAGGAAGAGGACCATGGAAAAGGAAACCAGTGAACTTCCAGCGATTGCTGAGGCTGCTTTTCCAGTCAGGATTACTGCTAAAGCAGGGGCTGCATTGGGCTTGAGTGCTTTGGCAGCATTGGCTATACTGTCCACTGAAGACCCAATTGCTGTAGGAGCCATTGTGTTAATGCTGCTTCTGCTGGTGTTGATGCTGTGTTTGACTGTACAGCTGTCACGGCAGATACAGTGAATTAGCCAGTTCTGCCAGCTAAGCACATTCCCCAGGTCACAAGTTCTCCCAAGACTCCCATTGCATAGCAGTTTGATCCATTCCTGGTTTTACTAGGAGTTTAATAAAAGACAACTGAGCTTGTTACCTAAACACACTGTGGCTAATCACACTCCTAATAAAACCTGGAGTGGGTGAAACTGCTATGCAATAGAGTCTTAGTATCTGTATTAGTATTAATCATATTATAAGTATTGGTTTAGTATTAATATTTCACCCTCTTATTTTCTGACTTTATGCAATGGAATAAATTACATCATACATTTGATTAGTATTTATCTTGAACGAAGCACACAGGAGAGCACAAAGGAGAAGTTGAGAAACAGTTATCAAGACAAGAGTCTGACCCCAGAGGAGTAGTGGATGAAGAGTCAGCAATAAGACTGTGGTAACTAACACAAAGTTGGCTGTTGCTGTAAAATGAATATGACTATACAATATGTATGGGCACTGTTTAAGAGTGGAGCATTATAACCTCGAATTCAAGTTCATGTTGTACCCTAGCTGCAGGCTGACATGAAATGCGTTCTAGATGAAAGTACAAAGCTTAGCACAAGTGTTTAACTCCAGCTGTAATATTTTGTATACCTCCTGGTTTGTAAGAGAAAAAAAAATAATATATCAACTATAATATAGTTTTGTAACAGATAAACATATACTGTAATATTGGTGCTAAAATAATATAGCTTTTAATAAAACAAAACTTCAAACTCCTCTCTCCTCACAACCATTTTCAGCTTTCGTTATGCTTGTGCACCCCTCTGTTAAGTTAACTGCATACCATTATATATATATATATATATATATATATATTCAATGGCAAAAAATATTGTTAAAGTAACGTTAAGGTTTCAGCATTGTAACCAGAGCCGAGGTTTCAAGGCAATATTTATATTACTGCTCGGTATTGACTATTCCACCTCCAAATGTATGTTACATGACAAACCAACAGAAAAAATGAAGGAGTCTTTTGTACTTTTCCAGACTTTTTACATGAGCATCAGCATTGATGATGAGGACACGACTTCGGTGTCCTCATAGCTAGTGATGGCCATGTAAAGTTTGGTTGCAAAACTCCAAAAGTTAGGAAATTGAAAGTTAAGTTAGCCATGCACCCTTAACTCTGCACCCTTATGTGTATATTTCCCATCACACTTGACATCATCAATGACATCACTAAGCACATGACAAATTCTCCCTGAAGACTGGCCATAGGGAGATAACACTGGGAAATCGTAGCCCTTGTGATTGGTAACTGCATTAGCATTCCCACAATGTTTGCTGTCAATATGTGCTTAATGAACAACAGAATTCCTTGTACTCAGACATGTGTAATTCATGTTGAGGTATGTAGTGATGAGTAAAAGAGTTTTTGGAAAGGAGTACCTGAAAACGAATGGGACGTGCAATATGTCAAAGCCTACATGTATGTTAACACTTTCCATTACAGTTAGTGCTGTATGGTATACTGTTGATCCATGTATGCTGTGCTCCACCTCTTGTTTATGTACTTCATTGAGTACTGTTAAATTTTCACAATGAATCTGCAATTGTACCTAAACATTTTAGTGTCATAATTGGCTTTCAGCATATGAGTATTTATTTATTTCTTAGCAGACGCCCTTATCCAGGGCGATTTACAATTGTTACAAGATATCACATTATACATTATTTCACATTATACAGATATCACATTATTTTTACATACAATTACCCATTTAAACAGTTGGGTTTTTACTGGAGCAATCTAGGTAAAGTACCTTGCTCAAGGGTACAGCAGCAGTATCCCTCACCGGGGATTGAACTCACGACCCTCTGGTCAGGAGTCCAGAGCCCTAACCACTACTCCACACTGCTGCCAGTATGTTAGCAAGCATTCATAGTCAACTGTAAAGTTTGAAAGAAGAATGGTTAATCACTGTGCAAACATACACACACTGCAGAAAATGCAGTGACTCCTTTTGCCACGTGAAACAGTGCAGTTAATACAAGAAAGCCACTGTTGCAGATTCCAGATACAGAACATCTTGTTTGTATGAATATTGCTGATCGCGTTTGTTTAACATTAGTTCCAGTAATACAAGGAAGGCCCCTGTGATCAGGAAGTGCAAAGTGTGTAATAATCCAACAGTGATTTAACTCCCCAAACACTCTGTGTTTATTAATATAACAAAAAGAAATGCTCAAAAATAAAGCAAGACGCCCCTGATACCAGCAATGGTATAGCGGAAGCACAACACGGCAGGTTGCAGTCCCAATCCTCAGTGCACAAAACAGGGCTCTTGTGGTCCTTCTTCCCTGGATGGTGCGTGGCTGTGCTGTTCAGTGCTGTGCAGTGAAACGGTAAGTCGGGTTCGTGCCGGCTTCGTGGCTACAGCGCCACTCTCCTCTTTACCCCTCTGCAACAACGAAACAAATCCAGCCTTCGGCCGCGTCATCGATAGTCAGCGTAAGGGGCCGTACCTGCGTAGCTGCGTCCCCTTTGTACTACCCAACTCCTCCCTGATCAAGGATTGCAGCCAACTAGGGCTGGTCCTCAAAATCGGTCCCTGAACCCTGTATGGCTCTCATTTTTCTCAGCACCTCAGCATATCTCAGCACCTAAGGGACATGCTCTAGATGTGGTTATAACATTAGGTCTAGTAATCTTACTCGCTTTCCTTCTGTCCATTTTCTAGTTTATTTTGATGTCGATTTTGCTTCACCTTTCCTGCTGTAGTGCCACACACTATTGTATTTTGATCCCGTCGACTTTTAGATCCAGTTAAGTTAACTAGCTTGGTTGCTGATTCGACGTTAAGTACTGCACTGTTATTACCAACTGACGAGGCAGTTGCCCTGTATAATTCAACACTACCCAGTATTATTGATCAGGTAGAACCACTTCATACCCGCACTATCAGTCTAAAATGCTTTTTCTCGCTGGTACACTGAGGATCTCAAGGGTTTAAAAACTGAAGGTGGCAGTTTGGAACAACAATGGCGGGCACCTGGGCTCTGTGTTGACCATGAGCTCTGGAAGACACATATGAAAAAATATCAATTGGCCTCGTCTTATTTCTCTAATGTTATTTCCACTGGCCCAAACCACTGTTTAATACTGTGGGTACACTTTGTTTAATGCTGTTGATACACTTTTAAATCCTAAAACAATTAACCCAGTGCACGGAGATCAAACTGACACCTGTGAAAACCTTTTACAATTTTTTTACAGATAAAATTGAAGAGATTAGGACCCAGCTGCCTCTCTGCCATTAGTATTGCTGCCCCCTCCACTTCAGATTGTTATTCAGCTATGACTGCTATTTATAATGAGTTTACAGCGATAACTGAGGCTGACATAAAGGCGCTCAGATGACCTGTGGTTTAGATCCTTCGCCTACCTGGTTTATTAGGGAGTGTTCTCCTATCCTGGGTCCCACTCTGACTCATATTGTTAACTCCTCTTATTAGGGAGTGTTCTCATATCCTGGGTCCTACTCTGACTCATATTGTTAACTCCTCTTATTAGGGAGTGTTCTCCTATCCTGGGTCCCACTCTGACTCATATTGTTAACTTCACTTTGATATCTGGAAGGGTTCCATCTACTTAAAACTGGCTGAAATAAAACCTTTTCGAAAAGACAGAACTCCCCCACACGATCTTGCGAATTATAAGACTATTTCCTATATTCCCTTTCTAGTTTATTGAAAAAGTAACTGCCCAGCTTCAGCTTCACTGTCATTTTTGTAAATATGGGCTACTGGAAAAATTTCAGTCAGGTTGTCGCTCAAGCCACAGGACTGAGATGCCCTTTTGAGGGTCTGTAATGACCGCCTCCGTATTGTCACCATTGGGGAAGTGTCTATTCTAGTGTTACTGGATCTGTCTGCTGCTTTTGACACTGTATATCATGGAATCTTACTGGAGAGATTGCAAATTTATATTGGAATTTCTAAACTACTTTTTTCTTGGCTGGATTATTGTAATGCTGTTTGCTGGCCTCCCTGATTTCTCATCTGGATTATTGTGATGCTGTTTGCTGGCCTCCCTGATTTCTCATCTGGATTATTGTGATGCTGTTTGCTGGCCTCCCTGATTTCTCGGCTGGATTATTGTGATGCTGTGTGCTGGCCTCCCTGATTTCTCGGCTGGATTATTGTAATGCTGTTTGCTGGCCTCCCTGATTTCTCAGATGGATTATTGTAATGCTGTTTGCTGGCCTCCCTGATTTCTCGGCTGGATTATTGTAATGCTGTTTGCTGGCCTCCCTGATTTCTCAGATGGATTATTGTAATGCTGTTTGCTGGCCTCCCTGATTTCTCAGATGGATTATTGTGATGCTGTTTGCTGGCCTCCCTGATTTCTCAGATGGATTATTGTAATGCTGTTTGCTGGCCTCCCTGATTTCTCAGATGGATTATTGTAATGCTGTTTGCTGGCCTCCCTGATTTCTCGGCTGGATTATTGTGATGCTGTTTGCTGGCCTCCTTGATTTCTCAGATGGATTATTGTGATGCTGTTTGCTGGCCTCCCTGATTTCTCAGATGGATTATTGTGATGCTGTTTGCTGGCCTCCCTGATTTCTCGGCTGGATTATTGTGATGCTGTTTGCTGGCCTCCCTGATTTCTCAGATGGATTATTGTGATGCTGTTTGCTGGCCTCCTTGATTTCTCGGCTGGATTATTGTGATGCTGTTTGCTGGCCTCCCTGATTTCTCGGCTGGATTATTGTGATGCTGTTTGCTGGCCTCCTTGATTTCTCGGCTGGATTATTGTGATGCTGTTTGCTGGCCTCCCTGATTTCTCAGATGGATTATTGTGATGCTGTTTGCTGGCCTCCCTGATTTCTCAGATGGATTATTGTAATGCTGTTTGCTGGCCTCCCTGATTTCTCAGATGGATTATTGTGATGCTGTTTGCTGGCCTCCTTGATTTCTCGGCTGGATTATTGTGATGCTGTTTGCTGGCCTCCCTGATTTCTCGGCTGGATTATTGTGATGCTGTTTGCTGGCCTCCTTGATTTCTCGGCTGGATTATTGTGATGCTGTTTGCTGGCCTCCCTGATTTCTCAGATGGATTATTGTAATGCTGTTTGCTGGCCTCCTTGATTTCTCGGATGGATTATTGTAATGCTGTTTGCTGGCCTCCCTGATTTCTAAGATACGTTGGCTCCAGCTAGTTCACAATGCTGCAGCTAGAACCCTTACACGAACCAGCCGATCACAACATACCACTCCTATTCCTAAATCACCGCACTGGCTTCCTGTTAAATTTAGGATTGATTTTAAAATTCTCCTCGCTACTTACAAGGCAGTACATGGCCTTGGTCCTCAATATTTGCAGGAACGTTTGGTGCCCTGTGCTCCTCGCTGCAGCGTGCTGAACAATCGGTGGGTCCCAAAAGTCTCTTAAAATCAGCGGCTTTTAGTTGTTATGCCCTGTGCCTCTGGAGCTCTGCCCCAGTTTATACCCGAAGTGCTGGCACAGTTTCATCTTTTAAATTAGTTTTAAAAACATATTTGTTTTCATTAGCTTATTTTTTTTTAGTGGGATTGATTGGCCAATAGCTTTTTATTATTTTACTGTAAAACGCCCTTGGATGCTCTGCATGAAGAGAGCTATACAAAAGGGGTAGCAGTGTGGAGTAGTGGTTAGGGCTCTGGACTCTTGACTACAGGGTCATGGGTTCAAATCCCGGTGGGGACACTGCTGCTGTACCCTTGAGCAAGGTACTTTACCTAGATTGCTCCAGTAAAAACCCAACTGTATAAATGGGTAATTGTATGTAAAAATAATGTGATATCTTGTAACAATTGTAAGTCGCCCTGGATAAGGGCGTCAGCTAAGAAATAAATAATAATAATAATAATAAAAAAGCAGATTGTCATTAAATGGGAACAATTCTTCTAAAGGCTCCTCTTCTTTGTTCCTTTAATAGCACGTGGCCAGGGGCTTGATTGATTCCATCCATCCTCCAATCACCACTGGGCTCCACACTTTTCCATTCACACTTCAATTAATTAAATAATCAAACAATGCCATGTGGCTGTGCAAGGGCGGCCATCTTGGTTCCAGCTGCCTTCACCAAGATGGCCGCCGGACGGCAAACTCTCTCTTACACCCGTGTCCCCATGGGTAGAGCCTCTGTTCTGTCACAAACCCATATACACAGAACACGTTATATCAGGTTTGAGTCATTTCAAGTCTGCTGACATCACAAAGATCCCACCCAGTGTGTCCCAGAACCCCAATGTGAAATACCACAGAGTTGTAACCCTTTAGATTAGCTGAAAATATAGTTGCTATATCGCTTCCCTATCTGCAATACCTCTTTGGAAACAGTAGGTGGCAGAATAATTCTGAAATGCTTGTGCTTTGGCTGGCTTCTGTTTAACAGTGGATTCAATTGTATTTCTGGATGAAAAGGTTTTGTGAAGGTGTTAGTGGTATGTGTTATATTTAGAGAAATCAAGCAACAAAAGACTGAGGGTTCAAACTGAAGTTCAACTCTTTATTCATTTTATAATGGCAGATACACTCAGAAATGTAGAATATAAAGAGTGAGGCAGGACTTATTCAATATATTGAAAGATGTAGCATCATATTAAAATAGAATTACAGTGTGTCTCTTTACTACATTCCTCATCAGATTAGCATGAGCTGCAATCTGCTTCATCAGAAACCAGGCCCTGTTGGCTGTCCAGTTTGTTTGCATTCCCCAGAGGCAGGTAGTTTAGTCTGCAGGCACACAAGCGTCCTCCCTCCTTGAAGCTTTCTGGTCTCTCTTTGTGTCACTCTAGTGTGCACTAAACAGGCACGCTGCTGAGACTACCTGCAGCAGCAGGGGGGTATGAACGACCGCTCTGCTGCAGCTCAGGGAAGCAACACAGGAGTGCAAACAAGGGACAGAAAAGAGTTTCTTTTCTTTTCCAAGTGGAGTGTTTGTGATACTAGTGCTGATGACATCACACAGGCCCGACTACAGACACACTTTCTTAAATACATAAAAACTACTTAAATATTTAAAACATTTTTATTTTTAAAAGAAAAAAAGCTTAAAAAGTAGGAATAATAAACATGGCAAGTTAACCCATTCCCCCCCGCTGTGCTTCTCCTCTTATCAATGTATTCTGTATTAAAGGACTGCTAAGCAAGGGTTAAAATCCATTTTCTTAAAGCTTACTAAAAGTTTAGAATAGATTTTAAAATTGCTCTTTTAACTTATAAAGCCTTACATGGCATGGCACCTGCATACGCTGTTGACTTGATTGTCTCCTACGTCTCCTCCTGAAATCTACGTTCTTCAGGGTTGGTTTGTTGGTTGTTCCGAAATCTCGGCTGCGCACTCAAGGGGACAGGGCTTTCAGTGTCTGTGCTCCCAAACTTTGGAATTCCCTCCCAAATATTATAAGAAATTCAGACACTTCAGTGATTTTTAAAACTCGTCTTAAGGCGTTCTTATTTGATTTGGCTTTTGTATAACTCTCTTTTTTTTCCTCTGTGAAGTGCCCTGGGATACTTGTTATGAAAGGCACTATATAAAATGAAATGATGTTGTTGTTGTAACCCCTGCAATATTATCACTGGCCCCTTTGTTTTGCTTGTGTTTTATACTTCAATTTGGAAAGTAGATATTTCATAGTCAACGTTATAGATACTAATGATTTAAACCAAGCTGCTGCTGCGTCCTCAATCAGACCAAGTGACCTACAGCAAAGGTACCAGGATGCAGCTGTTTATCTACACGCTGCATTTTAAACAGCTGAGGATCCTGAACTAAAAAAACAAGTGAAGCAGCTTCTGAAAAGACTCCTCAAGGCTGACTGTGAGGAAGTGAGGTGGGGAAGCATGTTAGCGTTGCACTGTGTACTGAGGCCTTTAGGAGAAGCACTGAAGACTGTGCAACACTATTATGCTTCCCCACCTCACTTCATTACAATCAGCCTTGAGGAGTCTTTTCAGGAGGCATTTTACTGGAATAGTTAGTAAGCACGGCAGATGATGCTCTTAGTTGAAACAACAGAGAATCACACAGAACACACACACAATAGGATATTAAACAAGAACAATGAAATATCAGAATAATGTATATCATTAAAGATTGCTACATAGCATTATCTTCTATAGTATTTTGATGTATTACTCCTATAGTAAAGCTCTGGGTTCTGTGGAGACAGTGGTTCTCAGACTGGGGGTTGGGACCCCTGGGGGTTCACAGGAAGGTTTCAAGCGACCACATCACAAGCAGACCTACCATCCGCAATGGCTGCAGTGCATTGCAGCAGCTCTTTATAGAGAGCAGACATGGCATTGCAAACTCTGTCACATACAAGACTTCGATTTCCTTTATTACTCACACATTGCTTACACAATATCATTCAGATTTAGATATTTCTATAATTTATTAGTAAATAGGTTTTTTTCAGACTAAAGTGACCTTAAAAGGGGTCCCGACTACAGATTTAGAACCACTGCTGTACACCCTTTTAGGGGTGTTGTTAATCTTTGAAACAGATAAAGGAGAGCTTTTCATAACAGCACAGATCATTCCACTCAGCCCCCCCATCCTCCCTCAGCACCATCTCCCCACAGTGCTCATAGTAAGGATTGTTGGGCTCCCCAGGGGCCCAGTTAGTGTAGTTTAGGAGCCCCTTCTTATCCTTACCAGCAACCCAGTACCAGTTATTATACACAACGGTTCTGTGCAGGCCGACCCAGAATCGCGACGCAGTGCTGTTCCTGACGAGCTCCGACACTCTGTTCTGTGCAGCCAGGCTTGTGAGGCTCACTAGGTCAGTGTAGTGATCCTTGCAGTACTGCCAAGCCTCCGGCCAGACCATACTGTCAGAGATCAGGTGGAGACCCTCAGGGACTGGAGTGCCTGGTGATAATAATAATAATAATAATAATAATAATAATAATAATAATAATAATAATAATTATAATAATAACAATAACACTATGTAATACAATTTTTGTTCCTGGGTAGTAAGTGTTATTTCCTAATTGCTTATGCCTCAAAAGTATAGAAAATGGCTATTATTCCCCACAAACTTTGCTTTTGTGACCAGGACAGTGATATTTTGAAATTTACCTATTTCCAATGAGAAAACGGGCAAATTTGTGTCTTTTCGTTCACATAAAGTCAGAAAAAAACAACATATGAATCCAAATTAACATGTATTTATACTAAAGTAATACAAAAATGACTACATAAGATTTAGAAGTGAGTAGTTTTTCGAGATTTACGATTATACTGTAAATCACTTTCACGAATCAGCCCCCAAATGTAGTCTCCCATCATGTTCTCGTTATACTGTCCTTGGTAGCGGCGTTCAAAGTCCAGTATTTCCTGGTGGAAGCGCTCGCCTTGCTCCTCCGAGTACGCTCCCATGTTCTCCTTGAATTTATCAAGATGAGCATCAAGGATATGGACTTTGAGGGACATCCTATTTTCTATACTTTTGAGGCATAAGCAATTAGGAAATAACACTTACTACCCAGGAACCAAAAAAAAAAAAAAAATGTGTTACACGGTGTAATAATAATAATATTTAATAATAATAAATAATAATAATAATAATAATAATAATAATAATAATAATAATAATAATAATCATCATCATCATCATCATCATTTCATTAACTGTGATCTGGTTTTGTACGTGTGCTATTCATGTGACGGTCATGAGTGTTGGGTTGGTGTTTGCAGTAATATTTAAATTGTGCTTCTACAGCTGCCATCAGCCTGCATTTCTTTATGACAGCAGTGTGGTTCAGATGATCAGGGCAATATCATCACTGATGTGATTTCTCATCTCTATTGCAGCTGGTAACATGATTTATCAAATAATCAGCTGGCTTCACAGACCCCAATCAGCACTAATCTTGCAGTACCTAATGTTACCTCAGGTCTGGCAGTCCAAGCATAGTGCTAATCAGGGTCTGTGAAAGCAGATGATAATTTATATATATTCCCAGTAGAGGAGGAGTTACTCTGCTCAGGCAAGCCGTTTCACTGCACCCTATGGCACGGTGCCCACCTGTTCCTGCAGTGTGACATTGTCAGGCAGTAGATTTTGCTTAGAAAGACAGATTCTTTGTACTGTACAATATAATGTAGCTGTATAGAATAGGATTCCAAGCCTAAAGACAACATTCTGTCTTCTAGCATTGTTGCTGAATAGTCGCACACAGCTCTCCCACAGCTTATACAGCTCTAGTGGATCACATGACACAGGAGGTGGGCTGTCAATCACACTGAACACACTGCACTCTACAAACTGCACAGACCTTGAGAGACCGGAGTGGAAGGGGGGCTCGAGGGTTCTGCATCTGTAAATAAAAGATAAAGAGAAAAAAGAAAGTTTATAACAAAGCCAGATTCCTGCTGTGGGTTATGAATCACACTGAACTGATTACACCCCATACCTTGAGAGACCGGAGCGAATTGATAATGAATAAATAATAATAAATAAAATAATTCAGTAATTTATTACAGTCACATTTCTGCTGTGGGCTTTCAATCAAACTGAAGTGATTACACTCCATACCTTCAGAGAGCCGTGTTGAAGGAGGGTCTGAGGGGGTTGGATCTGTAGAAACAAATGAATCAATAATTAATAAATAATAATAAATACAATAATTCAGTAATTTATTACAGTCACATTTCTGCTGTAGGCTTTTACTCAAACTGAAGTGATTACACTCCATACCTTCAGAGAGCGTTGTTGAAGGAGGGTCTGAGGGGGTTGCATCTGTAGAAACAAATGAATCAATAATTAATAAATAATAATAAATACAATAATTCAGTAATTTATTACAGTCACATTTCTGCTGTAGGGTTTTAATCAAACTGAAGTGATTACACTCCATACCTTCAGAGAGCCGTGTTGAAGGAGGGTCTGAGGGGGTTGTAAAGATAATAGAAGTCTGATTTATTTTTCTAAGTGTAATGAAACTGTATGTGTTGTCCTGTCAGTGCAATGCTCACAATGACATGCTATCTCACTCATCCTGAAGGGATCAATGTTTTTAAATCAATACAATAAATACCCAATCAGAATGTATTTTACAGCACGTGTCTCTCCTGTGTGTAACAATGAGGGGTAGCTGCTCCCTGCTCACACACTCTTAATGATGGGGCTGGATTCTGGTTCTTCAGATCTCTAGGCTACACCCTGCCCTGCTCTGGAGGTCAGACAGCTACTGTAGGATCAGATGGACTGGGCCTCTGAGTCCCTGCTCACAGACTGGGGTACATACACTGAACTGAACAAGAACACAGACTGAGCCGGGATCCTTACCATCATAGCAGAAGAAGGGGTACTGAGAGTTGCAGTCTTTGTCATCCCATGTGCCACTCTTGTACATCCTCACACATTTCTGATTGCCTCCCGCATTGTCTGGTTGCCCAGTGTTCCAGTAGTGAAATGTGTAGTTATCCCCCTGGTGTGACCACTTCCAGGGCTCATTGAACAGGCCTATCCAGAAGGGCGTGCCCTGCGCTTTCTTCACTAGGTCTTCATTTTCACTGGCGTTCTTTATACTGACGAGGTCGGCGTGGTTTTCTCTACAGTACTGCTGAGCTTCAGTCCAGGTTTTCAGTTCTTGAATGAGGGTGTATCTCTCAGTGATGGTGCTGGTCTCTTGTAAACACAAACAGCAGATCAAAGTCAGTGTCAGTGCTCTCCTGTTGTACAGTGATTGAACCTGAGTCACATCCAGCTCAGCTATCAAGGTCATGAAAAACAACATCTCTAACAGTGCCTGGGAGTCTCTTCAGTTTATTAATGTCTGAAAAGTTTTACAGCAGGATGGGGGGTCTGCTTTAATGATTTAAAAGTATTCCCCCCTATTTAAAATTAACATCAATCAATTCTTTAATAAGAAGATGCTAACTATAACACGGAAACTTCATTAGTATCACATAATGTTAATGATTATTAGGGTTACTTTAGAAGAGAGGTGCACTATAATATAGAGTAAATCTATGTGTGTATGTGATTAGATAACAGGGGCAGGATGTTATTATATCGAACTCGTGGTATGGTAACATTAGCTTTAGTAGCAAGTGATTTCAAAACAAAAGTTGTTAATAAATTGAATGCGTAAATGTTTTGAAATTGTATCGATGAGGTCGTTCATGAACGCATTACTCATTAGACCGTAAGGGTCGCAGGTCACTGTGCAGAGTGGCTGCAGTGATGACATCACGGACCAGGAAGGAGCGACACATAAACAAAGAAGGGCGGTGGTGAACCTGAGCGCTATTTTATTAAATAATAACAAAACAAAAGATTTGAACAAACACAAACCACTAAACAAAAAGACACGTTGACCAAACAAATAAACAAATAAGTATCGTGCTTTAAATGCTGGTGTGATAGGGTGCCAGCTCGCCTCTATAATTTGTGTATTATTATTATTATTACTGTTTTCATTATGATTTAATAATTATTGTTTGTTTTGGATCGGCAGGGAGGGAATTAAATTCCTCCCTGCAAAATACATGCTGGGTGAAATCCTTTGTCTGGTGGAGTGGTTTGGTTTAGAGAGACACACAGTAAGTGTTGTCTGTAAAAATGTGTATAAATACCTGTTCAATTTGATTGATTTTGTTCCAGTGTTTTGTTGAAAGCCTTTGTTTTGTGTTTGTACCTTTTGTTTGGCCCTCGTGCCTGTTTATTTTGTATTTTTTGGTCAATTAAAGTATTTTGTTTCACTGCATTTTCTGACTCGGACTCTTCCCTCTGTGGCTATCCTGCCACAGCTGGCAAGCGGGGAGGTTCAGGCAGCATATCAAGACATGGCTGACGAGGAGGCTAGCCAATACGACCTAGTCAAGCGGGCCATCCTCCAACGCCTCAACATCACAGCACCAACCGCTTCTGTGTTGATTTCCGCAAGGTGAACGCTATTGCCAAGTTCAATGCATATCCCATGCCTTGTGTTTGTGTATTATTTCGGGACTGAAACCCCTTGGTTTATACGCTGACAATACCCACAGTTGGGTAGAGCCAGCATTTATTATTTATACAGTCAAGGAGAGTGGAAACAGAAAATAAAAAGAACTTGAACCATGAACTTTGTGTTGCATCATTGTCTGGATCACCTGCATCACCCTTTCACTGTGCACTGCTACCTACTTTTCACATTGCTGCACTGTGATTTGTGTTTGGTTCTGCCAGAGAGCTGCTTGCGCAGGACCCAGGGTCTGAGCGATTGGTCAGTGTGTATGTAAATGTGCTCTTGTGTATGTGAGCCAGTATGGCTCGGGGGGATCTCTATTTAGGAGCTGGCTGCGAACAGCTCGGGGCTGTGTTGTGGTGTCCTGATGTTGAATCAATAAACATCTGAATGAGATCTTGCTGCAGTGGTCTGGCTCTGGTTTGTTCCCCTGAAAAGCTACAATTATATATATATATATATATATATATATATATATATATATATATATATATATATATATATATATATATACACATACACAGTGCCTTGCATAAGTATTCACCGCCCTTAGACTTTCCACATTTTGTAGTGTTACAACCTGGAATTAAAATGGATTTAACTGGGATTTTTACCATTTGATTTACACAACATACTTACCACTTTGAAGGTGCAAAGTATTTTTTATTGTGACACAAACGTTAATTAAACAAAAAAAAAGACATTTGTGGGTTGCATAAATATTCACCCCCTGAGTCAATACTTGGTAGAAGCACCTTTGGCAGCAATTACAGCTGTGAGTCTTTTTGGGTAAGTCTCTACCAGCTTTGCACATCTAGATCCTGCAATTATTGCCCATTCTTCTTGGCAAAATTGCTCAAGCTCTGTCAAGTTGGATGGGGACCATTGGTGAACAGCAATTTTCAAGTCTTGCCACAGATTCTCAATCGGATTGAGGTCTGGGCTTTGACTGGGCCATTCTAAGACATTCAGGTTCTTGTTTTTAAACCACTCCAGTGTAGCTTTGGCTGTGTGTTTAGGGTCATTGTCCTGCTGGAAGGTGAACCTCCGCTCCAGTCCCAGGTCTCTTGCAGACTGAAGCAGGTTTTCCTCTAGAATTTCCCTGTATTTGGCTCCATCCATCTTGCCCTCAATCCTGACCAGTTTCCCAGTCCCTGCCGATGAAAAGCATCCCCATAACATGATGCTGCCACCACCATGCTTCACCGTGGGGATGGTGTTCTCAGGGTGATGAGCAGTGTTGGCTTTGCGCCAAACATAGAGTTTTGCGCTAAGGCCAAAAAGTTCAATTTTGGTCTCATCAGACCAGAGAACATGTTTGCTGTGTCTCCCACATGCCTTTTGGCAAAATCCAAACGGGATTTGATATGGCGTTTTTTCAACAATGGCTTTCTTCTCGCCACTCATCCATAAAGTCCAGCTTTGTGGAGCGTCCGGGTTATAGTTGTCCCATGGATTGTTTCTTCTATCTCAGCTGTTGATCTCTCCAGCTCCTTCAGAGTTACCATTGGCCTCTTGGTTGCTTCTCTGACTAATGCCCTCCTTACCTGGTCACTGAGTTTTAGTGGACGGTCTTCTCTAGACAGAGTCGCGGTTGTGCCATATTCTTTCCATTTTTTAATAATGGATTTAACGGTGCTCCAGGGGGATGTTCAAAGTTTGGGATATTTTTTTTATAACCCAACCCTGATTGGTGCTTCTCCAGAACTTTATCCCAGACTTGTTTTGATAGCGCCTTGGTCTTCATGATGCTGTTTGTTTAGATATGCTCTCTAACAAACTCTGGGGCCTTCCAGAAACAGGTGTATTTAATCTGAGATCATGTGACACTTTAATTGCACACAGGTGGACTCCATTCAACTAATTATGTGACTTCTGAAGGCAATTGGTTTGGTGTCACAGCAAAGGGGGTGAATACTTATGCAATCAAGACTTTTCAGTTTTTTATTTGTAAATAATTTTGAAAAATATGTAGATTTTTTTCCCCACTTCGACATTATGGACTATTTTGTGTAGATCAGTGACAAAAAATCCTAATTAAATCCATTTTAATTCCAGGTTGTAACACTACAAAATGTGGAAAAGTCCAAGGGGGGGTGAATACTTATGCAAGGCACTGTATATATATATATATATATATATATATATATATATATATATATATATATATATATATATATATATATATATATAATAGTGCCTTTCATAGTAGACAACGATCACAAAGCGCTTTACAAGATAGTGAGGAACAATGCATAATATATCAAATACAGGGCATAGTACATTAAATACCAACAGTAAAAAACAATGCAAATACATTAAATGTATATACTATATATACACATCATCTTACCCCTACACTGCTTAGTCCAAGTGGCTGTTAATACAGGCTTTACTGTACAGCATTACACTACGAGCTGAGCTGTCACAGACCTGGGCAGTATCCAGGGGACCTGGCTTCAACCCCCAGTCCAGTCAGCTGTTTCATTAACAAAGGAATTGAATCTCAACTCACCACTGTAGCACATGAAAGCTTTCTTCTCGCTGCAGACTGAATCCTCCCACTCTCCATCAGAATTGACTGAAGCATAGAAGAGGTCTGCTCTCCAGTTGGAGTAGATGACGTCATCTCCATTGGACCACTGCCAGTTATCTTTGTCATGGTACAGCCCGATCCAGAAATTATTCTCTTTAGTTGTAGGTATAAGACCCATAAGCGTATTAACCCCGTCCTGGTCTTGTATGGTGGGCAGGTCTTTGCCTTGGTTTCTGCAGTAGCTCTGAGCATCCTGCCATGTCTTCTTAGTTCCTTCATACAAACACTGACCAGAGGAGCCGCCTGGGGAGAGGGGACAGCACAATAAAGATCAGTGAAAACGTGTTCTTCAGTGACAAGATTTGCAGAAACTGCCCCCACACTCTAGACAGCAGAACTGCTCCATAGGGCTGTAAAACAGCTGGTCCTGTACAAGCTGCCAATACAAAATCTTTGCTCTATAAAATGTAATGCACATTCTGTGATTTTAATAAACAGTAAAACCTTTTTGTTTTCCAGTGATCACACTGTTTCATTCCTGAAGTTTTAAATACAGCAGGCTTGGTTTGGAAAACCTACAAGACTGTTGTGGAATCCAGTTTCCAACAAGAAGGAATTTCAATTACAGGGAGTGAATGGGTCCACTCTCCTGCACAGATAAGCTGTCACCCCCCTCCACACAAACACAAACTGGGGTGAAACACTGAACTAAATGAGAACACAGACTGAGCCGGGATCCTTACCCACACAGCAGAAGAAGGGGTACTGAGAGTTGCAGTCTTTGTCATCCCATGTGCCACTCTTGTACATCCTCACACATTTCTGATTGCCTCCCAAATTGTTTGGTTCCCCAGTGTTCCAGTAGTGAAATGTGTAGTTATCCCCCTGGTGTGACCACTTCCAGGGCTCATTGAACAGGCCTATCCAGAAGGGCGTGCCCTGCGCTTTCTTCACTAGGTCTTCATTTTCACTGGCGTCCTTTATACTGACGAGGTCAGTGTGGTGTTCTCTACAGTACTGCTGAGCTTCAGTCCAGGTTTTCAGAACTTCAATCAGGGTGTATCTCTCAGTGATGTTGCTGGTCTCTGTAAACACAAACAGTAGATGAGAGGCTGGGAGCTGTGGATGTTTGGTGGCTCTGAACCCAAAACTGTGTGTTGTCCTCAATCTGACTGTAACAGGGCAAGGAGCCCTGTACAGTTATGATTTGTTTACTGTGAGAACGGGTTCTCCCCCTCCGCCCCTGAGCAAGTTATTGTTTTGTATTTATTTGTTTTTGTATTTATGTTTGTTTGGTTTTTATTTTTAAAATGTGTTCTGGCAGAGGCGAGATTGGTGCTCGTCCTCTGCCAGGAATAATTTAAAAACCTTGTGCAGAAGGTGACCATCCTCCGAGCTTAATTAAGTGATTAATTTGTTGCTAATCGGGAGATGGTAACCTCCATAAAAGCCGGCAGCTCTCTGCACTCAGGGTGGGTGTACAGTGGAGAGTACGGGTGAGCGAGAGGAGAACGGAGAAAAGAACGTTTAAAAAATATACAGGATCAGTGACAGCATTTGCCCAGCCTGACCCGTATTGGCTGTTTTGTGTTTGAGATTTTGTTTTTGTTTATCATTTTATTTTGCTCTGTGTTTTTTTTGTTGTTTAAATACTTTATTTATTTTTGTGTTACAGTAAACGGCGCCGCAGCGTCTTTTTGCACTGCAGTATTTTTGAGTTTGTTTATCTTCCTGCATTCTGGTCTGATGTCACCGCTCAGCCATCCTGTCACAGACCCATTTCTGAGTTAATTTGAATCAATTGAGGCTGATAACATATTATTAGTTTGGTACATCGCGTTTAAACTAAATTAACGCGGTAAAACTAATTTGCTTAATTAGGTACTGGAATGTTGGATTCCGTTCTGAATGGGAAGTTGAATTAATTCTCGTGCATACTGACATGATCGATTGCAACGAGAAACACTTATTGAAAATACTAATGCAAAGTAGACAGTTTGTGTGATAAGCCATATTTTAATATTTGTATAACCATGTATTCTAATGATGTTATGATCATTGTAATCGTTTCACTATGAAATCAATGAACTGTATACTATTCACGCATATCTCTAACCAATAGCTTTTCCTTTCTGTAATATTAGATTGGTTGTGCAACCCTTTTTATTCTTTAAATAAACTATTGTTTTATATTTCTGACACGTTGTGTGAATGTCGGTTATTGGCTAAGGGAATCCGAGTTCTACATGATCCCAAACTTAAATATGGTATGTCTCATTTATTACATTTTGATGTTCTTAAACAGGGCGACTAAAGACAAATTTACATTGAAATAAATTGCATGCCTAATTCATTACAAGGGCAAAGGAGGTAAAGGTGGTTGGGGAAAGGGAGCAGAGTTTCTGGAGAAAATCAGGTCCTGTTGGCAGCCAGCTTTGTGAGTGAGTGAGGGGGAGAGGTGGAGAGAGAAAGGATGAAGAGGGAGGAAGCCAGCAGAATGAGTCGAGCTAGAGAGATGAATGTTAAAATCACCTAACAAAATGGTAGGAATAGAGGCGGCGATGGAAGAGAGGAGGAAGACAAGCTTGTCAAGGAAGTGAGCAGGGGGACGGGGCTGATAGAGAACAATAAGGAGCAGATGACAAGGGGAGTGCAATTCAACGCCATGAAACTCAAAAGCTGCTTAGAGATGGAAGAGAGAGTAGAAGGGAACAAGAAGTTCCAGGATGGAAAAAGTAGGAATCTAGTTCCCCACCTCGTCCTGAGGAGCGGGGAGAGCGAGAGAGGACACAGAGAAAGGAGAGAGCAGCTGGGGCAGCAGTGTTCTCAGGGTGATCCATGTTTCTGTAAGGTCGAGAAAGTCAAGAGAGAGAGATGAGAGGTGTAGGCAGAGATGAAGTCAGCCTTGTTGCAAATGATGGAGGCAGAGGTTATGAGATCAGGTTGGAAGGGTTAGAGAAGTGCTGGTGAGAGATTTTGCTAGTGCAAAAGAAGAAAAGGATGGGGGTAGCAGAGAAAGTCACAGTGGACAGAGTGAACAAACTGACAGAGACAGCAGTCTAGACAGTACACAAAGCAAAGAGGGTAGAGAGTATAGGTAGGAAAGAGCCTGCTTTTTGGGGATGACTAAAACAGCACAGCTGTTTTGTTGAAGAAGATTAAATAGGGTCCTGGTCACAGTTGCAATCAAACAGGATCCAATTCCACCTGAACCAATTTAAAAGCAATTTAAAGTCGTTATGCCAGCAGTGCCATATGTTTCTGTATCCATTCAAGGGCAACTTGGATACAGGATTTTGACTGAAAATATTTCACAGCAGAAATAGTCTGAGATATCAGCAGCTGTAGGAGTGGCGGTGGCAGATTTGCAAACTCATTAAAGCTCCCTTCACAGGGATGCTTAGAAATAGTAACTGTAGTAAACTAATAATGAAAGTGCAATGTAAAACAATCACATCTTTACCTTGGTAGCACATGAAAGCGTTCTGAAGGTGGCAGGGTAAATCAATCCACTTTCCCTCTGAATTGACTGAAGCACAGAAGAGGTCTGCCCTCCAGTTAGAGTAGATGACATCATCGCTGTTAGACCACTGCCAGTTCTGTGTGCCATCACGATACAGCCCTATCCAGGCAGAATCACTCAGAGAAGCTCCTGCAATATCTAAGAGCTGCTGTGCTTCTTCCTGGCTGTGCACAGTGGCCAGCTCTGTGTGATTCTCACTACAGTAGCTCTGAGCTTCAGACCAGCTCTTCAGAGTATTCACAAACACGTGTTTAATGATCTGGTTGGATGCGGGCACACAAAACCCTAGGAAAAAAAAATATATATATTATTAAAATACGGCTAGCTAGCGGAGTGAAAGATTAAACAGACTGAGACAGAATAACATCTTATAAAGCTTATTCGCAGAGGAATTGAAGACATTTAAAACAAAATACATTTTTATTTGTATTTAATTATATGCCAGAAACATGCTGACATATATTTGAACATTATATATATATATAATTGTAATATGTTCCACAATACATTCCACAATATATACTCCACCACACATGAAGATATTTTGAAATATATTCTGCTTTATTTTGGGTAGCTGATAGTCAGACAGGTCAAACACAAGAGGAATAAGAACCTCTCTAGATAAATAATGTGTAACACAGACAGAGAGACGGCCTCAATATACCCCAGATTCTGATAATAACTCTGGACAGACAGGCAGCCTCTGTAGGTTCATCCCACATTAAGGTATCTTGAAAAGCTGTAGAATAACCTTTGCTAAACTACACTTAGGAATGAAACCAGATTCTGATACTCCTAATAGCTAAAAAAAATAAGTGTGACAACAGACAGCCTCCGTATACCTCCCACATTACTGATCAGTACCTTGTGCTGAGCTGAGCAGATACAACAGCAACAAGGTCTGCTCTGTAGAAGTGGAGCAGTGCAGTGAACACACACCCAGGAATCACACGTTAGTTTAGATTGAACGTGATTGAGGGACACTGCAGCTTTAAGAACCGCATGATCTTCTCTGAGAGGGAATGTGGACAATATCAAAGCAAACAGAGAGAAAAACAGAAATAAAGGAAACTCACCTGCAAGCAGAAGGATGAGCAGCCCTCTCTCCCCCATCACAGCAGACTCTGCATTAGAAACAGAAGACTTTCTGTGAATCACCTCAATGCAGGTTAAGCTTCGAGTGGCTCCGGACTGGCTTTTCTGTACAATAGCTTGTGTGTTATAACAAGCAACACGTGCACTTAATCATTACAAACAGGACAGTTCAGACATCTCACCTTCCCCATGTGTTCACATGACTGTGACGTTGTGCTCTAGCTGTTATATATTGGAATCCTTTACTCCTACAGTAATTTTAAATATACATATAGGCTATTCACAATACAAATGGAAAGGGTAGGGGTTAATAAATCAGTCCATCCATACGCAGTGTGTGCTGGAAAGCCTTGTCAGAACATGGGTCAGGTAAGGGCTCAGCACTCCCCTCTAACAATCATAGCAATATACAGGGTAATACTTATACGAACACATACCATATTTTCTAATATCTGCTTAAAAACAGACACATTTAATAAGTTTAGCCTATTAATTGTATTTCGTCAATGTGATTAGTTGTTATATCTGAACTCGAGTAAAACGTGTGTGTATGTATTTATACTGCTTATATAAATGTGTCTAAACGACACTAAATATGAATGTCATTCTGTATTTGACTAAAGGTGTAGAGCAAATACTATTTAGCTGACTAAACTATACATAAGACTGCAATTCTGCCTCCGGTTTATATTAATTTGCAGCATCACGTACAGAGAGTTTCAACACGATGGGTAGACCTGTTGGAAAAAAGAGAGCCCAGCTTTCAAGCAATATTCAGCTATTTATCAAACGGGAAATACCCAGATACACCTAAAGGGAACAGTGCGGGAAGGACCCTTTTCGGAGACAGTGCCAGCGTGTTTTCATTACAGCTGGCAGACTGAAGTACAACGAAAAATCAACAAAGATGAGCCACAAAATAGACATGCTGTACCAGTATGTACAGGAGATACACTTTAGTATGTTAATAACAAGCGGTATTTGTTCTAATATTGGTTATATATATATATATATATATATATATATATTTAAAAATTCATTTTAAAAAGTTTTGTTTGACAAGGTAACATATTCAAAACATGCCGCAAAACAATGTGTAATCCCTCGAGAATGATTGTTGTTTTGCAGCAAAATAACTTAAACCAGGATGCCTAAAAGGACATCAGTGAGCCAAAAATTCAAATTAACTGTGTTCGTGTGTGTGTGTGTGTTGGTGTGTGTGTGTGTCGGAGTGTGTGTGTGTCGGTGTATGTGCGTGTGCGTGTGTCGGTGTGTGCGTGTGTGTGTGTGTGCCTGTGTATGTGTGTGTGTCGGTGTGTGTGTGTGCGTGTGTGTGTGTGTGCTTGTGCGTGTGTGTGAGTGTGCGTGTGTGTGTGTCTGTCGGTGTGTGTGTGTGTCGGTGTGTGTGCGTGTGTGTGTCAGTGTGTGTGTGTCGGTGTGTGTGTGTCGGTGTGTGTACGTGTGTGTGTCAGTGTGTGTGTGTCGGTGTGTGTGCGTGTGTGTGTGCGTGCCTGTGTATGTGTGTGTGTATCGATGTGTGTGCGTGTGTGTGTCAGTGAGTGTGTGTGCGTGCATGTGTGCGTGTGTGTGTGCGTGCGTGTGTGCATGTCGGTGTGTGTGTGTCGGTGTGTGTGTGTTTGTGTGTGTCGGTGTGTGTGTGCGTGTGTGTCGGTGTGTGTGTGTCGGTGTGTGTGTGTGTGTGTGTGCGTGTGTGTGCGTGCATGTGTGCGTGTGTGTGCGTGTGTGTGTCGGTGTGTGTGTGCATGTGTCGGGGTGTGTGTGTGTCGGTATGTGTGTGTGTGCGTGTGTGTGTTGGTGTGTTCGTGTGTGTTGGTGTTTGTGTGTGCGTGCGTGTGTGTGTGCGTGCATGTGTGTGTCTGCGTGTGTGTGTGCGTATGTCGGTGTGTGTGTGCGAGCATGTGTGTGTGCGTGTCAGGGTGTGTGTGTGCGTGTGTGTGTGCGTGCGTGCGTGTCTGTGTGTGTCGGTGTGTGTGTGCGTGTGTCGGTGTGTGTGTGTCGGTGTGTGTGTGCGTGTACGAGTGTGTGTGTCGGTGTGTGCGTGTGTGTGTGCGTGCCTGTGTTGGTGTGTGTGTGTTGGTGTGTGTGTGTGCGTGTGTGTGTGTGCGCGTGTGCATGTGTGTGTCGGTGTGTGTGTGTCGGTGTGTGTGTGCGCGTGTGTGTGTGTCGGTGTGTGTGTGTTGGTGTGTGAGTGTGTCGTTGTGTGTGTGTGTGCATCGATGTGTGTGCGTGTGTGTGTCAGTGTGTGTGTGTGCGTGCATGTGTGCTTGCGTGTGTGTGTGTTTGTGTGTGTCGGTGTGCGTGTGCGTGCGTGTGTGTGTGTGTACGTGTGTGTATGTCGGTGTGTGTGCGTGCATGTGTGCGTGTGTGTGCGTGTGTGTGTGTCGGTGTGTGTGCGTGTGTGTGTTGGTGTGTTCGTGTGTGTCGGTGTGTATGTGTGCGTGTGTGTGTCGGTGTGTTTGTGTGTCGGTGTGTGTGTGTGCGTGCATGTGTGTGTGTCGGAGTGTGTGTGCGTGTATGTCGGTGTGTGTGTGTGCGTGTGTGTGCGTGCATGTGTGTGTGTGTGCATGTGTGTGCATGCGTGCGTGTTTGTGTGTGTCGGTGTGTGCGTGTGTTTGTGCGTGCGTGCGTGTTTCTGTGTGTCGGTGTGTGTGTGTGTGTGTGCGTGTGTGTATGTCAGTGTGTGTGTGTGTGTGTGTGCGTGTGTGTGCGTGCATGTGTGTGTGCGTGTCGGGGTGTGTGTGCGTGTGTGTGTGCATGCGTGCGTGTGTGTGTGTGTGCGTGCATGTTTGTGTGTGTCCGTGTGTGTGTGCGTGTGTGTATGTGCGTGTGTGTGCGTGCGTGTCAGGGTGTGTGTGTGTGTGTGTGCGTGTGTGCGTGTTTGTGTGTGTCAGTGTGTGTGTGCATGTGTGTGTGTGTGTCGGTGTGTGTGTGTGCGTGTGTGTGTGTCGGTGTGTGTGTGCGTGTGTGTGTGATGGTGTGTGCGTGTGTCGTTGTGTGTGTGTGTGTATCGATGTGTGTGCGTGTGTGTGTCAGTGTGTGTGTGTGCATGCATGTGTGCGTGCGTGTGCGTGTCGGTGTGTGTGTGTCGGTATGTGTGTGTGTTTGTGTGTGTCGGTGTGCGTGTGTCGGTGTGTGTGTCTGTGTGTGTGTACGTGTGTGTATGTCGGTGTGTGTGCGTGCATATGTGCGTGTGTGTGCGTGTGTGTGTGTCGGTGTGTGTGTGCATGTGTCGGGGTGTGTGTGTGTCAGTGTGTGTGTGTGCGTGTGTGTTGGTGTGTTCGTGTGTGTCGGTGTGTGTGTGTGCGTGCATGTGTGTGTGTGTGTCGGAGTGTGTGTGTGCGTGTGTGTATGTCGGTGTGTGTGTGTGTGCGTGTCGGGGTGTGTGTGTGTGTGTGTGTGTGCGTGTGTGCGTGTGTCGGTGTGTGTGTGCATGTGTGTGTGTCGGTGTGTGTGTGTCGGTGTGTGTGTGTGTGTGCGTGTGTGTGTGTGCGTGTAGGTGTGTGTATCTGCGTGTGTCGGTGTGTGTGCGTGTGTGTGCGTGCATGTGTGCGTGTGTGTTGGTGTGCGTGTGTGTGTTGGTGTGTGTGTGTGTGTGCGTGTGTGTGCGTGCATGTGTGTGTGTGTGTCTGTGTGTGTGTGTGCGTGTGTGTGTTCGTGTGTTTGTGTGTGTCGGTGTGTGTGTGTGCATGTGTGTGTCGGTGTGTGTGTGTGTGTCGATTTGTGTACGTGCGTGTGTGTGTGCGTGCATGTGTGTGTGTGTGTGTGCGTGCGTGCGTGTGTGTGCGTTTCCATGCAATAGACAATATATTAAAGATATATTAAAGTTCTTTTCAGCTGATTCGCTGTCACTCGGAATAGATGCTTTAATCAAACACTGTGCTAACCCTTTTATCAGAGTAATTAAATAATGAGGTGACTGAGTCGCGCTCCCTGTGTTTGCATGAAGACCCTGTAATGAACTCGTGTGTTGCGCAGCACCTGATTTGTTTGAAAGGAGAGAGATTTGAATTTTTCCTTTACCAGTCTGAGCAGGGTTAGCAGCATGGCTATGCAAAGAAGGGCAGATCTGCTTTCAAAGAGTGATTGTGCTTCTACACTTTTAATTTAATTCCATGTGTTTTAGCGCCACACCTGTGCATTTTAATGTTTTTCTGCACAGAAAGTGTATCTCTTTCAACAACAGCAAAGCGAGACGCGGACAGTTCAGTAACTCTAACACGTTAACAAAACTCTAACAAGTTAAAAAATAAAAATAAAAATCGATTTACTAAATAAAAACCTACTGATTTCCTTTTTCTATGTATGCCATCCTTGCTCTTTATTTAAACACATTTCTATTTTCTTAGAACGTCTTCACTCAGCGGAAAGGTACCCGTCGAATCAATACAAGTTCAAAGTAAATCTAGGTTTTAAGGTTTTTTCTTGTTATGAAATCAATGGCCGTTTCTAATAGCGGTCGTGCCCTCTCGATGATGGCTCTACAGTGTGTTAGTGGACCTTGTCTTTCGTTAGCGACCTCGCCTTCGGCTCGGGACGCGTAATTCCCGTCGCGGTCAGCTATCGCACGGTAGAGCCGTCATCGACGGACACTATCGCTTAAATAGAACATTGTTTGTAAAGCTGGAAAGTGCCTCAAAGTCTCTTTAAAAGTGAATGTGTGCGCAGCGGCGCGCTCACTCATTCAGTCTCATAGCTAGACTCTACTGCTAGGGCTGAGACTGGACTCCGCTTCAGGTACTGTACGCCGTCTGTGCAAAAAACAAAACAGAAAACCTGACGAGTATCTTATCGGTTTTGAAAGGAAACCAACAAATCAATATTCCGGCGTACATGACGTCATCTATTAGTGGTGTGAATGCAGGAGTTCTTTATGTGAAATAATTTCATGGATATCAGACTGGATTTAATATATATAAACAGACTTTAAAGTACCCGTTAAAGCTTTGTGAATAGAACTGGATAAGATCACACATCTCTGATGTAAAACATTACATTGGAATTCAATCAAATAGATTGACAAATCAACCTAAAACAGTACTTAAAACGGCACCTGTATGTATATTTATAGACGGGTTTCTTATAGATAGTTGCATTTGTACATATAAAAAAATAGATTGTGTATAAACAAATACATCTAGATCATGTTTTAGGAAAGTCTTACCTTACACTCAAAGCAGTGCCAAAGTGTTCTCCTCCCCGGCTGGAAACGCGCTGACAAGATGACGCTCAGTTTAGACATGATATGATATACTGAGTATGATGGGTGGAGACAAACAGCACAGCCAATGACTTCATACTTTACACAGTGACTGTCACTCCCATTTTAAAAAAGCAATAGTTACATGCTATGATATATAGAGGTATGTGCCGTGTGTTTCAATATTCATAGTGTATTATATTACACAGTGACACAACATGGTTTAGACAGTTTTTATATATAGTATTGCTGGTTTGGGTGCTTGGGGGTGTCACTGTTCCCCTTGCTAGTTGCCATGGTGACTGTCAGACAGGAATCACACTGACTGCTGTACCAGTCCTGGCAGCTCGATGACCTATTCAGGGACCCTGAGATATTCAGTGAAGGGGTCGGAGGATTGGGGTAAAATGCACATAACTTCGTTATGAACAATGATTCTGATTGTATATTTTGTTTTGTTAATTTTTTTTGTTTTAGAATTAAGCCACCATGGCGGTCGATGAGGGCTCTACCTTGTGACAGCTCAGAGCCATCATCGAGAGGGCACTATCGCTATTTGAAAATGATTTTTTTTGTAATTGTTTTCTTTAAAAAAAAAAAAAAAAAAAACACCTTAAAACCTTGAACTTGTACTGATTCGTCGGGTACCTTTCCGCTGAGTAAAGACGCTGTAGAAAATAGTCCCAGACATGTTTTAAATAAAGAGTTTTTAATTAGTAGATCGATTATTATTGTGTATTAACTTGTTAGAGTTTTAAACCCCTATTTATAATCGGGACATTGCCTGAGGAATGAACAGAGCAATTACTGAACAGTCTGTGTGCGATGGAGTCTGAACTACCAATACAATCTCTCATTAAATACCACTCTAAAATGCCTCGTAACTCACCATGTTCCTACCTTCAGACAAAGCCTTTCTCTCCTGAATCTATATATGAAAGGAGCAATATTACTGAACTGTCCGCGTCTCGCTTTGCTGTTGAAAGACGCTGTGTCCGTGCTCCAGTCGAGCTGACAGTCTGTGATTGGCTCTCGGCAGTTGCAGATACAGGATTGGTTGCTTTCGTCGATGCAAAGTATTGATTGGTTGGTTTTGGTGGATAATAAAATGTATTTGGACAATTTGTGTCTTTGTTTGGTATTTACTGTCCAATAGATGTGAACTACCCTGAAAAATACAGCAAGTGAAAAAGAAAAGGCCAGCGCTTGCTCGGGTTGATTTTAAATGTGTTTCACAGTTGGTGCTCAGGATGTTAAATAAATAAATAAATAAATAAATAAATAAATAAATAAATAATGTTCCAGCGTCTATTATCAGGATCTACCGTCTATTAGACCCCGCTAGAGCTGGAAGCTGATTGGCTGATGGTACTGAATCGTTTTCTAATATAACATACAGCATGTACAGGTAGTGGACAAAAAAATGGAAACCCCAATGTAAAGTCACTTAATAGGGTGTTGTTCCACTATGGTATCCCGCTCTGTGGAGTTCTCGCCAGACCGTTTTTGTTGAAACTGGCTGCTCGCTTCCCAGGTTGAAATATGCAGTCAATTGATCTGCAGTTGCTCGTCTGTTTTTCCTTGCTCTTTGAATTAATGCATGGATATCACGATCCTGGAGTATGCACTTCCACCCACTGTTGCCCTTTGCTGATGATGTCTTTCCATCTGAGTTCGATGCCAACATCACCTTAGACACCGTTGCTCGTGAAACATCAGTAAGTTGAGCTGTCTTGGTCACTGAAGCTCCTGCCAAACGCACCCTGACAATCGCCTCTCTTTCAAAATCACTGAGGTCTCCTCTTGCAGCCATGCTAGCCATAATTATAGGCAACCAGGCCTGTCCAGCATTTTTATACATGACCCTAAGCATGCTGGGATGTTATTTGCTTAATTAACGCATGAGACACACCTGTGTGGAAGCCCTTGCTGTCAATATACTTGGTGTCCCTCATTTATCCAGGTGTTTCCATTTTTTGTCCACTACCTGTATATGATCATTTTTATATCAATCAATCAATCTTTATTTTATATAGCGCCTTTCATAGTGGACCACCATCACAAAGCACTTTACAAGATAGTGAGGAACAATGCATAGTACATGAAATACATTGAAATACAGGGCATGGTACATTAAATACAAAAAATATGTCTATGTAAATAATAAAATAATAAGTCAATTAGAGAAATGTTTCCCTAATGTCTTCAGTAGTTCCGTATTACACCTATTAATAGCCGAACTGAACTGAGAGCCTCGTGGCGCTGTCTCCGCCGTCTAATCAGCATACGATGTCATGCATAATATGAGGGTCGCTATGTTGGGCTATGTGTACAGGGCAGTATTAATTAAATCTGCATACATCGTAATCACCAGGATCTAGTTGTGGTCAGTAATTCAGTCTCAGCAGTGTGCGACACCCAGTCGGGAAAAACTGAACTGTACAGCGGAGACAGCGCCACGAGGCAACCAAAACATGCGCTTAGCCTATTAATTTAGCTATTGACCATTTACACCGTGCAAACGTTTCAGGCAGCGTTTGACTTTTTGTATAGTTTGTCTACTACACTTTAGCCTGTGGTAAATAAAATCCAACGTGTGGATCTAGGGGCTTGTGATTTGTGACCTATTGGAGATCGACGCACCGGTCACTTCTGTCAAAATATAGGATGTCAGTAGATTGATAATAAAAAGGTAAATTGATAATTTACCTTTGATTTGTAAACGCCTAAAAAACGATTCAAATGTGCACATATCTGGTATTTTTTTTTAATTCGGGACACTCGGAGCAATTCAACACTAATGTATTTTTACCTGTGGAACACAAGCTGTTAATATTCCACCATCTTGTAATGACAAGACACATGACAAGCTACGTCACTTAAACCTGCTTCAGCACTGGTTGACACCCTTATGACTAATCGGTCTCAGTCACTCTTGGTCGGCAATCGCCGCACACAGACAGACTGATCACATCTGCCCAAAACTGCATCTGAAAAAGATTCAGCATGTTCAATTTTCAAATCTGAAGACATCCCGACTGAAAGCTGCATAATCTTGGTTGTAAGTGCACGCACACTGATACGATTCATCCAGACTCTGTACGGCCAGTTGAGATGAGATGAGTCGGGCTGTGTGCAGCGGGATTTAGTGTTAGTGTTAGTATATTGCTCTGTGTGTGCGTGTGTGCGTGAGCGCACTGTCCTGTCTTGAGTCTGTGAGCAGAAGCGCGTTTTGTGTGAAGGCAGTGCTGGCACGCTGCCTGGGGTGTCACGTACCCAGTGCAGCTGTATGTAGATGAGGGCTGTGTTGGCTGCACTGGTTTGTGTTCGGTTCCGCCAACCAGCTGTTTGCGCAGGACCGAAGGTCTGAGTGATTGGACCGTGAGTATGTAAATGTAGCCCTGTGTGTGTGTGAGCCAATAGGGCGGGAGGGAGAGGGCTGCCTGCGTGCAGTTCGAGGTCGTGTTATGGTTTTCATGGAGCTGTGTGTCTAAGCAAAACCATTTCATAAAGAGCGTCCATTTGCCTGCTGTTCCAACACTTCATTAAAGATAGCAGTTTTCACTGTGCTGTCTCCATTTCTTTCTGCTGCGGTTCAGATACACTGCCACTACAATATATAGCAGATTGTTAAGTATCCTGAATGTGAATTGAATGCATTGATTGCTAGATTACTATTTCTAGTAATAGGATAAGGTGTTAAATGATAATGTGTACCGGGTGCATTTACAGTTTTTCACAATCATTTACACACTGAAACTGGTTCTATGAACAAAATATCCCAAACCATTAGTTCAGGTACCAAAAGAAAGATTATTTCAACAAAACTATAAGCATTATTCACCTGTTTTCACACAAATTGCAGACTCATTAAACCTTTTTTGCTAAATCCTACACACAATTCTCTTCATAAAGCACAACCTTCATCAATGAAACCTCATGTTTTCATGTAGAAAGCACTGCCATTCAATATACCATTATACCATCATTAACACTCAACACTATTAACACACAGTCCTCAAGGCGCAAACACTGTTAAGCTTAATTGCTCAACGAGCGATCAGAACCTTGGCAGGAATAAAAGGGCCACAGGTGAGCTCACCTGTGTTTTGGAACAGTGGATGCCGAGAGAGAGAGAGAAGAGAGAAGAGAGAAGAGAGAAGAGGAAGGATGTGAATGAGAGGAGATGGATGAGGAAGAGGAGGAACAAGAGCAAGAAGAACAATTATCTCTGATGAGATTTGTGCGACTTTGGTCAACCATGTTCTTGTTTGTTTAGCAGACACCTTTATCCAAGGTGACTTACAGAGACTAGGGTGTGTGCGCTATGCATCAGCTGCAATTACGTCTCACCCGAAAGACGGAGCACAAGGAGGTTAAGTGACTTGCTCAGGGTCACACAATGAGTTAGTGGCTGAGGTGGGATTTGAACCGGGGACCTCTTGGTTACAAGCCCTTTACTTTAACCACTGGACCACACAGCCTTCTCGTCCATGGTATGACAATGAGGGAAGCTGGGCAGAGAGTACAACCAGATTTGAGCCGCCTCACAGCTGCATCTGTAATCCGGACATTCAGAAATGAAAACAGGTACGTTACAGCTATCTAACACTGGAGTACTGTACTCTGCTCTCTAACCTGTTCTTTGCTCTACTGTATTGTGGAACTGTGTGCATTAGTGTAAGTGGGACAGTACAAGTACATTACAATATCACATGAGCTTGGGAGTTGTATCCATATTTTGTACAAATGGATCACGGCAGCCAAACAGTTCTTCTATTTTTGCAGAATTGAGAGAAGACCAGCTGATGGCGGAGGACCACGCATGTTCTCAGAAGGTCAAGAAACTGCCATTGTAAACATGGTTCTTGCGGACAATGCCATTCGGCTGCGAGAAATACAAAACCGAATAATTGAGGATAATGGCATTCTTCAAGGTATTGAGCGGGTAAGCGTGTCAACTATCGACCGCATCCTTCAACCGAGTGCGAATGAAGCAAGTGTACCGTGTTCCATTCGAGAGGAACTCTGAAAGAGTGAAAGAACTGCACTTCCAATGTGTGCAAGTACGTTTTCACACAATCATTTAGAGCATTGTATTTCAGCACTGTGTAGAGTAGGTTACATGATGACCTACTTTTGCTGCTATGTTTTGCTGTGCTTTACAATACTGTATTGACTGCAGTGATTTATTTCTGATATCACATTGGGTTTTTTTTGAGAATTTTCGCGCTTGATGCCAGTGAGACCGCACAAGAACACGTCTTTGTAGACGAGGCAGGGTTTAGCCTGACCAAGTGGAGAAGAAGAGGAAGGAACAGTATTGGCCACCGTGCCATTGTGGATGTCCCTGGCCAGCGTGGAGGCAACATCACTCTTTGTGCAGTCATCAGCCCCCATGGTGTCCTCCACCACCATGCCCCCCTTGGCCCATAACACAGGCCATCTGCTCACATTCCTTGATGGTCTACGGGATGCTCTGTTCCAACAGGAGTAAAGGCAGCCAGTGCGGCCAGAGCAGCCCTGTTACGTTGTCATTTGGGACAATGTCAGTTTCCACCGCACTGCTCTGGTCTGCAACTGGTTCCATGACAACCCAACATTCTCTAATCTGTTTATTCCACCCTACTCGCCATTCCTTAACCCAATAGAGGAGTTCTCAGCATGGCGGTGGAAGGTCTACGACCGCAGTCCCTATGAGCTTGAAAACCTTCTCCAGGCTATAGGGAGGCTTGTGGGGACATAGCTTTGGAGTCCTGCCACAGATTACAGTAGCATGCTGTTGCAAAGTGCAGATTTATAGAAGTAATACTGAGAAAGCATATTTTATAATTGTGCTTTTCATTGATCTCACTTCTGTGTAATGAGTATTCAGTAGAATCTATTTATTTGATGGCTTTTGTGTGCCATTTGAAGGCAAAGTTACATTTAGATGGAAGATAACATGTTTTAGAATAGAGTGTCTCATTTTGTCTGAGATTTCTGAGGTTTGGCCAGTACGGTGTGGGTTTTTTGTTTGGTGTTTATAGTTTTGAGTAAATGGAGTATAATTTCAGGAAATGTGTGTAAATGGTTGTGAAAAACTGTAACTAAAGGGTTGGGACGGCTAATCCATTTTCCCAACAAAACCACTTAAAAAAAAAATGTAACCAGACTTGGCAAAAGCCTTCCCTGGTTTTCTTTCTTCACAGGCAGCCCTTCTCTCTTCTCAGCTCCCTGGTGGTCCTCCTGATGGAGCTTCAAGCTCTCTTTTTATTTCATGTGGCTGGTCCCACTTTGCACCAAATACCTTGTTTGAGAGCAGCCACACTCTCACATGTATTTACCGCATCCCTTCCAACCACCACCAAAACACACACATTATATACAGGCAGGGATCTGCCCTGCCAGCAGCTTATCTGGAGTGCTGCATATGCAGTTCCTATACAGTCCTATTCACAATGGCAGAGTGTGCGAGTGTATGTGTGTGTGTGTGAGTGAGAGTGTATGTGGAGAGAGTGTGCGTGTGTGTGTGTAAGAGAGAGAGTGAGAGAGAGTGCGTGTGAGTGCAGTTGTTTGTATGTGAGAGTGAGATTGTGTGTGTGAGAGAGAGAGAGAGAGAGAGAGAGAGTGTTTGTTTTTGAGGCTGGCAGTCATCTTGTCTCAGGTGTGGAGGAACAGCGTGGGGTCAAGATGGCCACCTTTTGCACAGCACACAATGTAAATTAGTTTGGTCATGTTTAATTGTTTAATTGAAAGTGTGGAATGTGGCGAACAGGTAATTGATTGATTGATTACACCTTTTAAAGGAAGACGAGCTGGTCCAGTAAAGGTGATTGCTAATCCTGAACAGTAACTGTGAGTAAAGAATAAAATGTGATAGACAAAACGTGGGTGTGTTTATGAAGTATTATTATTATTATTATTTATTTCTTAGCAGACGCCCTTTTCCAAGGCGACTTACAATTGTTACAAGATATCACATTATAAATTATTTTACATTATACAGATATCACATTATTTTTACATACAATTACCCATTAATACAGTTGGGTTTTTACTGGAGCAATCTAGGTAAAGTACCTTGCTCAAGGGTACAACAGCAGTGTCCCCCACTGGGGATTGAACCCACAACCCTCCGGTCAAGAGTCCAGAGCCCTAACCACTACTCCACACTGCTGCCCTATTTAAGAGGGTTTTGTTTAGTTTTGCTCCTGTTTTTGTTTTTCAGAGAATTAATAAAAGTGCACAAGCTGGAATTAAATTAAATGTGTAGAAGCACAAGCACTCTTTGAAAGCAGATCTGCCCTTCTTTGCATAGCCATGCTGCTGACCCTGCTCAGACTTGCAAAGGAAAAATTCAAATCTCTCAGCTCTCCTTTCAAACAAATCAGATGCTGCGCAACACACGAGTTCATTACAGGGTCTTCATGCAAACACAGGGAGCGCAACTCAATCACCTCATTATTTAATTACTCTGATAAAAGGGTTAGCACAGTGTTTGATTAAAGCATCTATTCCGAGTGATGGTGATTTACCTGAAACTGACTCTGTATATTCAATATTGAATGCAAACGTGTTTTAAAACGTTCAGTGTTCATGTAATGAGTGACTGATCTGTAAAGCGCTTGATTGTCACAGTACCGGCTGCATGACTGTTTAGCTTGTGTTGTCTGTTAGCTCTATCCCAGCTTGTTATACAGTATCAGGATAAGTCTTGAGACTTTACAGTATTGCAGGTACAGATGTCATTTATCTAACATTAGAATGCAGAGAATCAGCAGCACAGGTGTGTCAAAGGTCTTGCATCACCCTGTAGATGTAACGAATTGAATAATGTTAGAGTAACAACATACAGCAGGAAGGTGGAACGGTTTCACCCAATCAGATTGTCCAGATCGGTTCGGTCCCACGAAATTACTCCTTAATCAGAGATACGGCAAAAACATGAGCACCCATTCCAGCCCAGCGGCACCTCATTCCGCCCCCTCAAAATCACAGCTGAACACACATCTCCTGAGTCTTCTGATTTTTATTCCAACTGATCTCTCAATTACTTAACTAAACCCTTACCTGAACTAACAATGTGCTTAATTAGGCCTTTTTAATTGTGTTCTGTTCTTAAACAGTTGGAGATTTCAGATCAACTATAAAATGTTAAAAGTTACTTGAAATCTACAACTTGTTAAGCCGAGAACAATTAAAAAGGCCTAATTAAGCTGCTTGTTAGTTGAATTAAGGGTTTAGTTAAGTAACTGAGAGCTCAGTTGGAATGAAAAGACACAGGGGTCCCCGAGGACCAGGACTGAGAACTACTGCCCTAGGGCACAGATTCAGTGTGATTCCTGTCTTCACAGTCACCATGGCAACTAGCAAGGGGAACAGTGACGCCCCCAAGCGCCCCAAACCAGCAATACTTTAAATAAAAAATGTCTAAATCATAATTGGTGTCACTGTGTAATATAATAATCCATGAATATTGAAACACAGGGCACATACCTCTCTATATCATAGCATGTAACTATTGCTTTTTTAAATGGGAGTGACAGTCACTGTGTAAAGTATGAAGTCATTGGCTGTGCTGTTTGTCTCCACCCATCATACTCAGTATATCATATCATGTCTAAACTGAGCGTCATCTTGTCAGCGCGTTTCCAGCCGGGGAGGAGAACACTTTGACACTGCTTTGAGTGTAAGGTAAGACTTTCCTAAAACACGATCTAGATGTATTTGTTTATACACTCTAATCTATTTTCTATTTGTACAAATGCAACTATCTATAAGAAACCCCTCTATAAATATACATACAGGTGCAGGTTTAAGTACTGTTTTAGGTTGATTTGTCAATCTATTTGATTGAATTCCAATGTAATGTTTTACATCACAGATGTGTGATCTTATCCAGTTCTATTCACAAAGCTTTAACGGGTACTTTAAAGTCTGTTTATATATATTAAATCCAGTCTGATATCCATGAAATTATTTCACATAAAGAACTCTTGCATTCACACCACTAATAGATGACGTCATGTACGCCTGCAATAAACGCATAGGCATTTAGATATATACACAATATGGGAGCAAACTAAAGCAGCGATACACATGTGTTATTCTCAGATAAACGTTCAGTATAGAAAGAAATGCACAGGTGTGGTGCTAAAACACATGGAATTAAATTAAATGTGTAGAAGCACAAACACTCTTTAGTTTGAAAGTAGATCTGCCCTTCTTTGCATAGCCATGATGCTCACCCTGCTCAGACTGGTAAAGGAAAAATTCAAATCTCTCAGCTCTCCTTTCAAACAAATCAGGTGCTGCGCAACACACGAGTTCATTACAGGGTCTTCATGCAAACACAGAGAGCGCAACTCAATCACCTCATTATTTAATTACTCTGATAAAAGGGTTAGCACAGTGTTTGACAAAAGCATGTATTCCGAGTGACAACGAATCACCTTTAAAGGACTCCGTATCTTTAATAGAAACGTGTTTTTGTTTGTTTTTTTTAAGTGTAGTTGTTGTCTAGTTAGTGACTGGTCAGTAAAGTGCTTGATTGTGACAGTACAGGTGTAGTACGCGCAGAGCACTTACGCACAAACAATACTCTGGAGAGTGTTTTTAGTGTACGTTCAAAACACTCTACTAGCCACTTTCAAATCACTCGGGTCACGTTGATTACACTCTACCTCTACGTTCCAAGCACCACGCTACGTGCTGTCACGCACTCTCACGCACACGCTGTACATTTTCTTCATTGCATGTATTACTTTCAAAGCACTCTCATGCGCACAACACTTTACACTACATTAAGTTCAAAGCATTCACGTAGATGTTTGCAGTTAAGTCATATTTATCCCCAAACGTTTCTAAGCTAACGCTAACTGAATTAACCAATATAACAATTCACTAATAGAAACTGTAACTGCACATACGGAGAGTTCAAATTCAAACCCAACAACAACAATTAATAAAATTAACTATATACACATTAAAGAAAGAAAAAACAATAGTACATCCAAACACGCACGCACGCACGCACGCACGCACGCACAGACACGGACGCACACACACTCACACCGACAGACACACACAAACACAGGCACACACACGCACACACCGACACACACACTCGCACACGCACACGCACACACACACCGACACACCCACACGCACACACACACACACACACACACACACCGACACACACAAACACGCACGCACACACACACACGCACACACACACACCGACACACACAAACACGCATGCACGCACACATGCACGCACACACACACACGAATACAGTTAATTTGAATTTTTGGCTCACTGATGTCCTTTTAGGCATCCTGGTTTAAGTTCTTTTGCTCCAAAACAACAATCATTCTCGAGGGATTACACATTGTTTTGCGGCATGTTTTGAATAGGTTACCTTGTCAAACAAAACTTTTTAAAATGAATTTATATAACCAATATTAGAACAAATACCGCTTGTTATTAACATACTAAAGTCTATCTCCTGTACATACTGGTACAGCATGTCTATTTTGTGGCTCATCTTTGTTGATTTTTCGTTGTACTTCAGTCTGCCAGCTGTAATGAAAACACGCTGGCACTGTCTCCAAAAATGATCCTTCCCGCACTGTTCCCTTTAGGTGTATCTGGGTATTTCCCGTTTGATAAATAGCTGAATATTGCTTGAAAGTTTGGCTCTCAAACAGGTCTACCCATCGTGTTGAAACTCTCTGTACGTGATGCTGCAAATTAATATAAACCGGAGGCAGAATTGTAGGCTTTTATGTATAGTTTAGTCAGCTAAATAGTATTTGCTCTACACCTTTAGTCAAATACAGAATGACATTCATATTTAGTGTCGTTTAGACACATTTATATAAGCAGTATTAATACATACACACACGTTTTACGCGAGTTCAGATATAACAACTAATCACATTGACAAAATACAATTAATAGGCTAAACTTATTAAATGTGTCTGTTTTAAGCAGATATTAGAAAATATGGTATGTGTTCGTATAAGTATTACCCTGTATATTGCTATGATTGTTAGAGGGGAGTGCTGAGCCCTTACCTGACCCATGTTCTGACAAGGCTTTCCAGCACACACTGCGTATGGATGGACTGATTTATTAACCCCTACCCTTTCCATTTGTATTGTGAATAGCCTATATGTATATTTAAAATTACTGTAGGAGTAAATAATTCCAATATATAACAGCTAGAGCACAACGTCACAGTCATGTGAACACATGGGGAAGGTGAGATGTCTGAACTGTCCTGTTTGTAATGATTAAGTGCACGTGTTGCTTGTTATAACACACAAGCTATTGTACAGAAAAGCCATCATGTACGCCTGCAATAAACGCATAGGCATTTAGATATATACACAATATAGGAACAAACTAAAGCAGCGATACACATGTGTTATTCTCAGATGGATGTTCAGTATAGAAAGAAATGCACAGGTGTGGTGCTAAAACACATGGAATTAAATTAAATGTGTAGAAGCACAATCACTCTTAAGTTTGAAAGCAGATCTGCCCTTCTTTGCATAGCCATGCTGCTGACCCTGCTCAGACTGGTAAAGGACCAATTCAAATCTCTCAGCTCTCCTTTCAAACAAATCAGATGCTGCGCAACACACGAGTTCATTACAGGGTCTTCATGCAAACACAGGGAGCGCAACTCAATCACCTCATTATTTAATTACTCTGATAAAAGGCTTACCACAGTGTTTGATTAAAGCATCTATATATGAATGTCTGTTGATGCAAAAGTGTTTTAAAATTGTCCGCGTTCATGAAATGAGTGACTGATCTGTAAAGTGCTTGATTATCACAGTACCGGCTGCATGACTGCAATTGAGTTACTTTGAACTCAGCATGTGTTTTCTAAGACCTGTATTTGTATCAAAGTTTCCGAGGTTGGTCCACCGAGATGCAAACAGCTTGTCCTGTATTATAGAGCCGCTCCAATAAATCAATTACTACAGCAAAGAGACGGCGTGCCTGTGATCATTTTCAATCATATCTGTATGCAGTGACAGGCTAATATATTTGTTTGAATTAGTTACCTAGCAACAACCCATAACTCTGCCAGACTGGAACGTCACAGATCAAGGAGGTATAGCATCTGTAGCACATTAACGCCCTCTAGCTGTATGCAGACACAATAGCACAATAATAATAATAATAATAATAATAATAATAATAATAATAATAATAATAATAATAATAATAATAAAAATAATAATAATTGAAAAGAGGATTAATTTAATACATGAATAAACACATCTATGATTTTAAACAGAAGGATTCGTCTCACTATGATTCATTGAGTTTTAATGTCAGAATCGGTGCAATATTACTGTCAGTATGTGAAAGAACACAGTAAAAAACATAGAAAAATATTAAACCCGGTAGTGGCTGTGCAATCCTGCTGATATTATTAATCAGATTGGTACAATCTTGTGTAACTAGACGTGCGGTTGGTCAGGGAGGCATTCATATTAACACACACTAATAGCACTGTCTACTGGCGCAATGTTGCTTTACCGTTCTGTAGTGGAAAGAAAACCGGTGCTTGCAGAGGAGCAAGTCGTCTTTTCTCGAGGCAAAGTGTGTGTATTGACTCACATGCATCGTTTTGTATCGGAATGTTGATTTGTTGGTTTCCTTTCAAAACCGATAAAATACTCGTCAGGTTTTCTGTTTTGTTTTTTGCACAGACGGCGTACAGTACCTGAAGCGGAGCCCGGTCTCAGCCCTAGCAGTAGAGTCTAGCTATCAGACTGAATGAGTGAGCGCGCCGCTGCGCACACATTCACTTTTAAAGAGACTTTGAGGCACTTTCCAGCTTTACAAACAATGTTCTATTTAAGCGATCGTGTCCGTCGATGACGGCTCTACCGTGCGATAGCTGACCGCGACGGGAATTACGCGTCCCGAGCCGAAGGCGAGGTCGCTAACGAAAGACAAGGTCCACTAACACACTGTAGAGCCATCATCGAGAGGGCACGACCGCTATTAGAAACTGCCATTGATTTCAGAACAAGAAAAAACCTTAAAACCTAGATTTACTTTGAACTTGTATTGATTCGACGGGTACCTTTCCGCTGAGTGAAGACATTCTAAGAAAATAGAAATCTGTTTAAATAAAGAGCAAGGATGGCATACATAGAAAAAGGAAATCAGTAGGTTTTTATTTAGTAAATCGATTTTTATTTTTATTTTTTAACTTGTTAGAGTTTTGTTAACTTGTTAGAGTTACTGAACTGTACGAGTCTCGCTTTGCTGTTGTTGAAAGAGATACACTTGGAATTAAATTAAATGTGTAGAAGCACAATCACTCTTTGAAAGCAGATCTGCCCTTCTTTGCATAGCCATGCTGCTAACCCTGCTCAGACTTGCAGAGGAAAAATTCAAATCTCTCTCCTTTCAAACAAATCAGGTGCTGTGCAACACACGGGTTCATTACAGGGTCTTCATGCAAACACAGGGAGCGCGACTCAATCACCTCATTATTTAATTACTCTGATAAAAGGGTTACCACAGTGTTTGATTGAAGCATCTATTCCGAGTGACAGAGAATCAGCTGAAAAGGACTCCGTATCTTTAATATATTGTCTATTGCATGGAAACGCCCGCGCACACACACACACACACACACATACACACACACACACACATGCACACACACACACACCGACACACACACATACACAGGCACGCACACACACCGACACACACACACCGACACACACACGCACACACACCGAGACACACACACACACACCGACACACACACACTCACACACGCACACACACCGACACACACACACACACACACCGATACACAGGCACGCACAAACACACCGACACACACACACCGACACACACACGCACACACACCGAGACACACACACACACACCGACACACACACACGCACACACACCGACACACACACACACACACCGACACACACACACGCACATACACCGACACACACACACACCGACACACACACGAATACAGTTAATTTGAATTGTTGGCTCACTGATGTCCTTTTAGGCATCCTGGTTTAAGTTATTTTGCTCCAAAACAACAATCATTCTCGAGGGATTACACATTGTTTTGCGGCATGTTTTGAATAGGTTACCTTGTCAAACAAAACTTTTTAAAATGAATTTATATAACCAATATTAGAACAAATACCGCTTGTTATTAACATACTAAAGTCTATCTCCTGTACATACTGACACAGCGTGTCTATTTTGTGGCTCATCTTTGTTGATTTTTCGTTGTACTTCAGTCTGCCAGCTGTAATGAAAACACGCTGGCACTGTCTCCGAAAATGATCCTTCCCGCACTGTTCCCTTTAGGTGTATCTGGGTATTTCCCGTTTGATAAATAGCTGAATATTGCTTGAAAGTTGGGCTCTCTTTTTTCCAACAGGTCTACCCATCGTGTTGAAACTCTCTGTACGTGATGCTGCAAATTAATATAAACCGGAGGCAGAATTGCAGTCTTATGTATAGTTTAGTCAGCTAAATAGTATTTGCTCTTCACCTTTAGTCAAATACAGAATGACATTCATATTTAGTGTCGTTTAGACACATTTATATAAGTAGTATTAATACATACACACACGTTTTACGCGAGTTCAGATATAACAACTAATCACATTGACGAAATACAATTAATAGGCTAAACTTATTAAATGTGTCTGTTTTAAGCAGATATTAGAAAATATGGTATGTGTTCGTATAAGTATTACCCTGTATATTGCTATGATTGTTAGAGGGGAGTGCTGAGCCCTTACCTGACCCATGTTCTGACAAGGCTTTCCAGCACACACTGCGTATGGATGGACTGATTTATTAACCCCTACCCTTTCCATTTGTATTGTGAATAGCCTATCTGTATATTTAAAATTACTGTAGGGGTAAAGGATTCCAATATATAACAGCTAGAGCACAACGTCACAGTCATGTGAACACATGGGGAAGGTGAGATGTCTGAACTGTCCTGTTTGTAATGATTAAGTGCACGTGTTGCTTGTTATAACACACAAGCTATTGTACAGAAAAGCCAGTCCGGAGCCACTCGAAGCTTAACCTGCATTGAGGTGATTCACAGAAAGTCTTCTGTTTCTAATGCAGAGTCTGCTGTGATGGGGGAGAGAGGGCTGCTCATCCTTCTGCTTGCAGGTGAGTTTCCTTTATTTCTGCTTTTCTCACTGTTTGCTTTGATATTGTCCACATTCCCTCTCAGAGAAGATCATGCGGTTCTTAAAGCTGCAGTGTCCCTCAATCACGTTCAATCTAAACTAACGTGTGATTCCTGGGTGTGTGTTCACTGCACTGCTCCACTTCTACAGAGCAGACCTTGTTGCTGTTGTATCTGCTCAGCTCAGCACAAGGTAATGGTCCCTACGGAGGCTACCTGTCTGTCCAGAGTTATTATCAGAATCTGGGGGTATATTGAGGAAATCTCTCTGTCTGTATGTTACACATTATTTATCTAGTTCCTCCTGTGTCTGACTATCAGCTACCCTGTCATAGGGTAACACCGGACATAAATCCCATATATATAGTGGCTCTCAAAAGTATTCACCCCCTTGAGTCAATATTTGGTAGAGGCACCTTTGGCAGCAATTACAGCCATGAGTCTATTTGGATAAGTCTCTACCAGCTTTGCACATCTGGACACTGCAATTTTTGCCCATTCTTCTTTGCAAAATTGCTCAAGCTCTGTCAGGTTGGATGGGGACCTTTGGTGAACAGCAATTTTCAACTCTTTCCACATATTCTCAATTGGCTTGAGGTCCGGGCTTTGACTGGACCACTCCAGGACATTGACATTTTTGTTTTTAAGCCACTCCAGTGTGGCTTTGGCTGTATGTTTGGGGTCATTGTCCTGCTGGAAGATGAATCTTCTCCCAAGTCCCAGGTCTCTTGCAGACTTCAGCAGGTTTTCCTCCACGATTTCTCTGTACTTTGCTGCATCCATTTTGCCCTGTATCTTCATGAGCTTTCCAGGACCTGACACAGAGAAGCATCCCCATAGCATGATGCTGCCACCACCATGCTTCACGGTAGGGATGGTGTTCTCAGAATGTTGTGCGGTGTTAGGCTTGCGCCAAAAACATAGTGCTTAGCGTTGAGGCCAAAAAGCTCTATTTTGGTCTCATCAGACCATAGAATCTTCTTTACTTGGTCTCAGAGTCTCATACATGCCTTCTTGCAAACTGTAGCCAAGTTTTTTTCAACAATGGCTTTCTTTTTGCCACTCTCCCATAAAGGTCAGTTTTGTGAAGCACCCGGGCTATTGTTGCTGTATGCACAGTGTCTCCCAGCTCAGCTGTGGAAGACTGTAACTCCTTTAGAGTTGCCATAGGCCTCTTTGTGGCCTCCCTGACTAGTGCCCTTCTCTCCCGGATAGTTTTTGAGGACAGCCTGTTCTAGACAGATTCACAGTTGTGCCATATTCTCTCAATTTCTTAATAATGGACTTTACTGTGCTCCAGGGAATATTAAATGCCTTGGAAATGTTCTTATATTCTACCCCTGATTGGTGCTTTTGAAGAACCTTATTCCGGATTTGCTTTGAATGTTCCTTCATCTTCATGATGTAGTTTTTGTTAGGAAATGTACTAACCAACTGTGGGACCTCCCAGAGACAGATGTATTTAACCTGAAATCATGTGAAACACCTTAATTGTACACAGGTGGACTCCATTCAACTAATTATGTGACTTCTAAAGACAATTGGTTGCACCAGAGCTTATTTAGGTGTGTCATAGCAAAGGGGGTGAATACTTATGCAATCAATTATTTTCTGTTTTATATTTGTAATTAATTTAGAACCATTTTTAGATTTTATTTTTCACTTTGACATTATGGATTTTTTTGTGTTGATCAGTGGCAAAAACACCTAATTAAATCCATTTTGATTCCATGTTGTAACACAATAAAATGTGGAAAAGTCCAAGGGGGGTGAATACTTTTGAGAGCCACTGTATGTATATATATATATATATACAGTACTGTGCAAAAGTTTTAGGCAGGTGTGAAAAAATGCTGTAAAGTAAGAATGCTTTCAAAAATAGACATGTTAATAGATTATATTTATCAATTAACTAAATGCAAAGTGAGTGAACAGAAGAAAAATCTAAATCAAATCCATATTTGGTGTGACCACCCTTTGCCTTCAAAACAGCATCAATTCTTCTAGGTACACTTGCACAAAGTCAGGGATTTTGTAGGCATATAGTCAGGTGTATGATTAAACAATTATACCAAACACGTGCTAATGATCATCAATTCAATATGTAGGTTGAAACACAATCATTAACTGAAACAGAAACAGCTGTGTAGGAGGAATAAAACTGGGTGAGGAACAGCCAAACTCAGCTAACAAGGTGAGGTTGCTGAAGACAGTTTACTGTCAAAAGTCATACACCATGGCAAGACTGAGCACAGCAACAAGACACAAGGTGCATCAGCAAGGTCTCTCCCAGGCAGAAATTTCAAGGCAGACAGGGGTTTCCAGATGTGTTGTCCAAGCTCTTTTGAAGAAGCACAAAGAAACGGGCAACATTGAGGACCGTAGACGCAGTGGTCGGCCAAGAACACTTACTGCAGCAGATGAAAGACACATCATGCTTACTTCCCTTCGCAATCGGAAGATGTCCAGCAGTGCCATCAGTTCAGAATTGGCAGAAAA
>NC_081226.1:9919457-9951957 GCF_902713425.1 Acipenser ruthenus | reverse complement strand
GAGGGTCAGCACCAGCGATCAGCAGGTTTGCAGAGCAGTAAACCTGGCCTCACTCCACGTGTGGTTGTGAGAGGGTCAGCACCAGCGATCAGCAGGTTTGCAGAGCAGTAAACCTGGCCTCACTCCACGTGTGGTTGTGAGAGGGTCAGCACCAGCGATCAGCAGGTTTGCAGAGCAGTAAACCTGGCCTCACTCCACGTGTGGTTGTGAGAGGGTCAGCACCAGCGATCAGCAGGTTTGCAGAGCAGTAAACCTGGCCTCACTCCACGTGTGGTTGTGAGAGGGTCAGCACCAGTAATCAGCAGGTTTGCAGAGCAGTAAACCTGGCCTCACTCCACGTGTGGTTGTGAGAGGGTCAGCACCAGCGATCAGCAGGTTTGCAGAGCAGTAAACCTGGCCTCACTCCACGTGTGGTTGTGAGAGGGTCAGCACCAGCGATCAGCAGGTTTGCAGAGCAGTAAACCTGGCCTCACTCCACGTGTGGTTGTGAGAGGGTCAGCACCAGCGATCAGCAGGTTTGCAGAGCAGTAAACCTGGCCTCACTCCACGTGTGGTTGTGAGAGGGTCAGCACCAGCGATCAGCAGGTTTGCAGAGCAGTAAACCTGGCCTCACTCCACGTGTGGTTGTGAGAGGGTCAGCACCAGCGATCAGCAGGTTTGCAGAGCAGTAAACCTGGCCTCACTCCACGTGTGGTTGTGAGAGGGTCAGCACCAGCGATCAGCAGGTTTGCAGAGCAGTAAACCTGGCCTCACTCCACGTGTGGTTGTGAGAGGGTCAGCACCAGCGATCAGCAGGTTTGCAGAGCAGTAAACCTGGCCTCACTCCACGTGTGGTTGTGAGAGGGTCAGCACCAGTGATCAGCAGGTTTGCAGAGCAGTAAACCTGGCCTCACTCCATGTGTGGTTGTGAGAGGGTCAGCACCAGCGATCAGCAGGTTTGCAGAGCAGTAAACCTGGCCTCACTCCACGTGTGGTTGTGAGAGGATCAGCACCAGTGATCAGCAGGTTTGCAGAGCAGTAAACCTGGCCTCACTCCACGTGTGGTTGTGAGAGGGTCAGCACCAGTGATCAGCAGGTTTGCAGAGCAGTAAACCTGGCTTCACTCCACGTGTGGTTGTGAGAGGGTCAGCACCAGTGATCAGCAGGTTTGCAGAGCAGTAAACCTGGCCTCACTCCACGTGTGGTTGTGAGAGGGTCAGCACCAGCGATCAGCAGGTTTGCAGAGCAGTAAACCTGGCCTCACTCCACGTGTGGTTGTGAGAGGGTCAGCACCAGTAATCAGCAGGTTTGCAGAGCAGTAAACCTGGCCTCACTCCACGTGTGGTTGTGAGAGGGTCAGCACCAGTGATCAGCAGGTTTGCAGAGCAGTAAACCTGGCCTCACTCCACGTGTGGTTGTGAGAGGGTCAGCACCAGCGATCAGCAGGTTTGTAGAGCAGTAAACCTGGCCTCACTCCACGTGTGGTTGTGAGAGGGTCAGCACCAGCGATCAGCAGGTTTGCAGAGCAGTAAACCTGGCCTCACTCCACGTGTGGTTGTGAGAGGATCAGCACCAGTGATCAGCAGGTTTGCAGAGCAGTAAACCTGGCCTCACTCCACGTGTGGTTGTGAGAGGGTCAGCACCAGTGATCAGCAGGTTTGCAGAGCAGTAAACCTGGCCTCACTCCACGTGTGGTTGTGAGAGGGTCAGCACCAGCGATCAGCAGGTTTGCAGAGCAGTAAACCTGGCCTCACTCCACGTGTGGTTGTGAGAGGGTCAGCACCAGTGATCAGCAGGTTTGCAGAGCAGTAAACCTGGCCTCACTCCACGTGTGGTTGTGAGAGGGTCAGCACCAGCGATCAGCAGGTTTGCAGAGCAGTAAACCTGGCCTCACTCCACGTGTGGTTGTGAGAGGGTCAGCACTAGCGATCAGCAGGTTTGCAGAGCAGTAAACCTGGCCTCACTCCACGTGTGGTTGTGAGAGGGTCAGCACCAGTAATCAGCAGAGCTGATCCTTTCCAGTGGGCCGAGGTGAAGCACGCTACCACCGAGAAGGCAGCGGAGGAGCTATTCCTGGCGATGATGTCTGTAAGTATTAAAACTTCATTTGTGTTGTTTTAATTTGATGTTCTTTGGCATTAGACAATAAAATATGCAAAACAATCTGAGTGATTGTCAGTTCTGTGCTATTATCTGAATTACATTTCCTCAATATGTAGCTGAATTACATTACATTAACGTGGATTGTATATAAAAACAAAGTGAAGGGTGAACGGTCTTAAAAAAAGGTGTCTAATAAGGAAGTAGGGCTGATTACAGGTGAGGTGATGGAGAAGGAGGTAGGTAGGACTACAGCTCAGGTGAAGGAGGGAGGTAAGACTACAGGTGTGAAGCATGGAAGTAAGACTACAGGAGAGAGGTAGGACTGCAGGTGCAGGTGTGATGAATACACTAAATATTACACTGAATATTACTAAACTTAAGGGAGGAAGTCCAACCACAACCAAACACAAAAAACATAAAGGAAAAAAAGCAAATCCATTAGATTATACAGTAACTGCAAATGCCATTCATGACGTTAATCAAAGCAATAAAAAAAACAAACACATTTCAATTTTTAGGACTGACTGAAATACACAACCTACCAGCTAAAATGTCGTGTTTTCAGCACCCGAGCACTACTAAAACCCCAGCAACAATAGCAGGGACGTAAATCTGGCACAACCAACCTCATTTTCTATTCATTATGAGTCTGGTCATTACATTTGAACCCCCTTTTACTGAGTTACAATCCTTAATTTTTTCAGGAATGGCTGAAATACACAACCCTCTAGTTGCCAAGTACCATCACAAACTAAAAAGAGATTTAAACACATAGATAATACATTATTAGCAATGCATTTCTGAAGGTATGTAAGTCACATAGATTATTTTCGTGTTTTCACTTGAACAGCTACACTGTATGTTTGTACTCATTCACAGCATACCTTAGTATGTGTTAACAGAATCCTATAAGACACATCTTATTTCCATTAGTATGGGGGTCTACACCAGCAGTCATTAAAGGTACAAACTTGAATGAGATGGTTTAAAAAAACACATCAACACTAAAAAGAAAATGATCTTTTTATTTGCTCCAGCATCACCAGCAAAAATGGTTTTGTGCTGGTACCCAGTGAGTGATGTGGAGCACTTTCTTGGTCTGTGGTGTGAACCACTGCCGTATAATGCAGAATCCATTGCTTACAATACAATAAGCTTCTACATTATTTTCATTTTAATCAGTTTATTTAAGTGAATGCACTTTTAATAACAGGATATGTGAAATAATATGATATCTTGTAACAATTGTAAGTCGCCCTGGATAAGGGTGTCTGCTTAGAAATAAATAATAATAATAATAATAATAATAATAAATCTTGTTTAAAAGTGTTTTTATATATATATATTTTTTATTATTAATAGTACTTTTTTCTATTTCTGTATTTTATTCTGTATTCTGCTTACCAAGTGCTTTGGGCTGCTTTTAATAATTGTATTGTATGTTTCTGTACTTCACTCTGCTGGATTCTGCTTGTAAAGCGCTTTGAGCCACTGTATTACACATTGATTGCACTATACAACTCGAGATTATTATTACATTGTTTAAGGCTGTGACTCCCAAATTATTATTATTTCAGAAGTAGCCTCTCTCATTCCTACAGAGCAAAATCAATTAATAAATAATAAATTACCTGGTGTTGAAGTCTTGGTCTCTGTTAACATATATTAAGCCTAATAAATGATCATTTATCATCTTGTTTTTGCATTTATAGGTTACAGTAATTTATACAGTATATGCAAAAACAACTATAATTATATATATATATATATATATATATATATATATACACACATACAGGAGACCTAGGTCATTAATAACATTGTTAAAAATAATATTAATAATTAAATGAATAATGCATGATGAGCAATGTATACTTCTTGCTGCTGCTTTTACTGTCTCTTTCAGTCGTTATATGAGAGTGACAGGATGGAGGGACTTTTATTTTGGAAAAAAACAGCCGGTTTCGACATCGAGATGCGGAAGTAGCATACGCCGGAAGTGAAGTTGTTGCTAGCTTCACGGAGATAAAAACATCGGTACCTTATTTTTTATTGATTAAATTGTTATATTTTAGTTTAATTGTTATATTTTAAATGGACTCGGTGTTGTTGATGACGTCACGCCTGTTCATTTAACAAACAAAGAGTCTCACACGCGCGCGCGCGTCACAAACAAATAACCTTCAATTAAAATGAATAATACTGTAACTTACCTTTTAGTCTCGTCCACGCCTTACAAACGGGTATGTAATATCGTTTAACTAAACACACAAATATAAAATCCTCCGCAGGGCTCCGTGTTTACCTCCTGCTGTGTGTTTGAAACGCCAGCAGCGCCGCGTTCCCGGATGCAGTTTGTGCGCATGCTCCGAGGCGGAGGCTCTTCTTCTGGTTAATCTATAGGACGCATCCCATCTATTATATTAGATGATGAGCGCCCTCCATCTGTACTCCTTTGTGTGTCTTTGTTTTACTTTATTTTTCTGTCATCTTTATTTATTATAACTTCCCTTCTTTTCCTGTTTCCTTTATATATTTCGTCAGTATCTTTTCTCTATTCAGTCTCCCGTCCTCTTTCCCCAGCAAGTTCTTTATATTGACTTCATATACCTTCATTTCTCTCAGCCTCCTCTCCACATTCCTTCTCTGCTCCTCATATTTCTCACACTTTAATAAATAATGTTCTACTGTTTCAGCTACTTTACATTTTTCACACTTTCCATCTTCATGTTTCCCCAGTCTTAAAAGATGTTTATTTAATGAACTCTGCCCAATCCTTAACCTATCCAACGCTCTTTCCTCTTTCCTTCCCAACTCTTTGTTCACCAGACTGTTATTCACCTCTTTCTGGATATTATGATAAAAACCTTCCTTTTATGCTTTTAAGCTGAGTCTCAGCTGCTCCATCAAGCTCCATAGAGGCACAGCGTCCATTCAAAACTAACACAAGAAAGAGTTCACATCCTTTTTATATTTAACGGCTGTAATACATACAGTACTGTATCGATGCCTCTGTAATTTCCATTGATAAATCATTACAAAAATAACATCTTAGAGTTTTATTACACTTGATAATCGGTTTCCTTTTCTCTTTTGCAGTTGTAGTTTTTGTTTTGCACTTTGGAAACATTAACGAAAAAAACACAGATGAATATAATTGAAGTAGACTGTAAACCCGACACACACACACACAGCTCACAATATTACAGCAGATACCAGGAAAAACCTATTCAGGTAACTGACAGTGTATTCACTTGTTACAATCACTCTGCAATATCCATGTCTTCATCCTCTACGTCAGCCTCCTCCACTTTCCTATTCTCATCCATGTCGCTGTTCGTGGTTGAATCATCTCCGCTGATGGCTGAATAGGGGAGGTTAGCAGGGTAATGTTCCTGCGTGGGGATAGGGAGACAGGCAGCACCAACGCGTTTAACTTCAACACTAACCCTTAATAAAATGTTCTTCCTGTTATTAAGCAGTGGTATAATGGGAAGCAGTGGTAAATTGAAAATAACAGAAGCCAGTTTTTACTATAGTGAAGTAGGCTACAATTTGTTTTTCATTAAAAACGTGTTGATTGAAATTAATATTCAGCTTTCATATTGAAGCTTGTTGTGGGCGACTCATTCAATCAAACCCAGTAGTGTGGAATTTGCTTTAATCGTTCAAGACGTTTTTCAACTCAAGTAAGCTTCTTTGTGTATAACAAACGACACACGAGCGTGGCAGTCCTTCTATCGCAGCCAGTGTCATGTTTATAGCACGCAGCTGAAATGGTAACGTGACAGCGCTGTCTCTGTTTAGCGCACGCAAGAACGTGCAGAATGGATGGAAATCTGTTGAGAATTGGAAGACAACGCATTTGAGAGCAAAACATTTTATGACATTTTTAAATCTCATAGCTGAAGAGGTGCCGGCGCTTTGCCTCGTCAAGCCCAGAGGTGCAGGGCTGAGTCCCAGCCAGCCCTGACACAAATTAACCAATATATATATATATATATATATATATATATATATATATATATGTTTTGATTCAAACACAGGCTCCCTTGAGAAAGATATGAACAACATATCGAAACGTTGGGCAGCTGGCTCTTTGAGCTAATATATATATATATATATATATATATATATATATATATATATATATATATATATATACACTGTATATACACACTGTAATCCCCAAAGTCATTCTAAATAAATTAAATCAAGTTACATTCACTTACAAATTCAAATTGTATTCATAACACTCGTCCATTTTAAGTTAGTTGAACATTCAAATTGAGTTTAGTTGTTCAAACGTAAATGGTTGAAGTAGAACCAGAGGACTGGATTCCCATCAGCCCTTGCAGGACTTGTACAATTTATTTTTTGAATTGTTTGTTGTTTATTGTGTTGTTGTTTTGTGTGTGTGTGCGGTTGCACACGTGTGTTGTGTTTGCTTGTCTCTTGTGTCCCCGGCTGCCTCCCTTGCACGTGTTCTCCTTGTGTTGTTTGTGGCCAGCCCCGTTCGGCGGTCAGTCTGCGGATGTGACGTCACTCCCTTCTCCCTCTGTCTGCATCTCTGCTGCTGCCTGGTTCCAGCACTTGTAAATGCTGCCAGAAGCACAGAAGCAGAAATGCTGCACTTGCAGCTAATAAAATAGCTTGCTGGTTTCAGAGTGTTTCCTCAGCTCACTTTTTATTGCTAAAATTAATTAAACATTTTCAAACAAACTAAAACTTACATCTAACGTCTGTGTATGAGCTGCTGCCTGTTGTTTTCCTGTGTGTGTGTGTGTGTGTGTGTGTGTATGTGTGTGTGTGTGTGCACCGCCCCCTGTGGCTCGCTCTGCTGTGCGAGTGATGGAAAGTTATGCAAATCACCTACTCTAGCCCGACCAATGAGCAGTGAGGATAAGCTTATATTAAGAGAAGCCTGCACTCTGCATGTGGTTGTTTTGGCTGGAGCCTCAGAGAGTTAAAGAGGAGCTCTCTGTACTGCATTCGAGCTCTAAACATGCTGAAGTGTTGCAATACCCAGGAGAGCTGTGCGCTAGCTGGAACTAGAGGGGAAGATTAACCAGTATCTTGCTAAACAACAGGAATTCTGTGCAGCATTAAAACACACAAATCAAGACAAATAAAAATAATACACACATCTAAAAAATAAAATTTATTGCACATTGGATCATTTAAAAAAATGCATGATTAGTTGTGACTTTATTTTCATGTTTTTTTCACTACCTAAAAGGCTCTTTCCCAGCAGTCCTCTATATCCTCTGAATGCAGAGTCTGGCTGGGTGCTGCGTCACATGATGAAGGCTCCAGCACTGACAACGACTCAGAGAGGCAGAGCGATAGAACTCAATTTGATACAACAACCTTTAAAAAGTACATTTTGCTAATTTAAATACAAGCTAGACATAGGTGTTGTTTTAGCATTGCTTACTATTGTGTTGTATAATTAATCAATTAATTTCACAATTAACACATTTCTCATTTTTAATTCAGAAACCAATTGTTTCTACTAACTTGGCTTGTGTTTTTCAGACAGTAAAAGCCGATCAAATGCATGAAAAACACAAGCCAAGTTAGAAAAAACAATTGATTTCTGAATTAAAACTGAGAAATGTGTTAGTTGTGAAATTGGGGCGACCTTGGACCTCATCGGTTTTACAGTTGTGCCCAGTTGCTTGGTGCTGGGCAAGGTTGCCACAATGGTTTCTTGAAGCTTGTCTTGTGTTTTTGATATCTCTACTTTAAATGGCTGGGTACTTTTGAGAACTTGGTGATTTTTCACATTTCCAAAGTGTTTTTGTTTCAAATCCATGATGCAAGGTTAACATTTTTTTCTTCATGATAGAACAGTCCCAATTAACATAGTCTTTAAGGTTTCTCTCTTCTGTGAATTCGCTGGTGTGTTTTAAGGCCTTGTTTAAAACGGAAACTCTTCCCACAGTCAGAGCAGCGATACGGTTTCTCTCCTGTGTGAATTCGCTGGTGTGAAACAAGCCTGTTTGACTGACTGAAACTCTTCCCACAGTCGGAGCAGGAATATGGTTTTTCTCCTGTGTGAATTCGCTGGTGTGCATTCATGTCTGCTGACCTGCTGAAACTCTTCCCACAGTCAGAGCAGCAATATGGTTTCTTTCCTGTGTGAATTACCTGGTGTGAAACAAGTCTGTCTGACAGACTGAAACTCTTCCCACAGTCAGAGCAGTGATATGGTTTCTCTCCTGTGTGAATTCTCTGGTGTGAAACAAGCTTGTCTGACCGACTGAAACTCTTCCCACAGTCAGAGCAGGAATATGGTTTTTCTCCAGTGTGAATTCTCTGGTGTGAAACAAGCCTGTATGACCGACTGAAACTCTTCCCACAGTCAGAGCAGGAATATGGTTTCTCTCCTGTGTGAATTCGCTGGTGTGCTTTCATGTCTGCTGACCTACAGAAACCCTTCCCACAGTCAGAGCAGGAATATGGTTTCTCTCCTGTGTGAATTCGCTGGTGTGCTTTCATGTCTGCTGACCTACAGAAACCCTTCCCACAGTCAGAGCAGGAATATGGTTTCTCTCCAGTGTGAATTCTCTGGTGTGAAACAAGCTTGTCTGACCGACTGAAACTCTTCCCACAGTCAGAGCAGGAATACGGTTTCTCTCCTGTGTGAATTCTCTGGTGTGAAACAAGCCTGTTTGACTGACTGAAACTCTTCCCACAGTCAGAGCAGCAATACGGTTTCTCTCCTGTGTGAATTAGCTGGTGTGAAACAAGGTTGCCTAACTGACTGAAACTCTTTCCACAGTCAGAGCAGAGATATGGTTTCTCTCCTGTGTGAATTCGCTGGTGTGTTTTCAGGTCTCTTGACTGACTGAAACTCTTACCACAGTCAGAGCAGGGATACGGTTTCTCTCCTGTGTGAGTTCGCTGGTGTGTTTTAAAATGGTCTAACTGGGTGAAACCTTTTCCACAGTCAGGATATTCTCCAGCGCCCGCCCTCACTTTAGCTACTGGACTGGAACCTGGAAAATATGAACAGGAAAGAAAGTAAGAGGGACTGCCTGTAGGCTTAGTTAAGAATGTAAATAAGCCTCCCTTTGCATAGCAGTTTGATCCCTTCCTGGTTTTACTAGCAGTTTAACAAGACACACCTGTGCTTGTTACCTATACATTGGGGCTAATCAGGCTCATTTTAAAACCTGGAACAGGTGAATCTGCTATGCAACAGGAGTCTTCTTTCCATCCCTGGCTTAGGGCACATGGTGGAGTGTATTAAAACATGTGAATTTCAGCTGTGGGGGCTTGCAATAGGTTACAACAAAAAAACAAATAAACAAAGCCTTTACTTTATGTGTAAAAGTCGTCAGTAAAGACTGATGCTGGTGGAACCGAGCCCTGGGATCAAAATCTGCCTTCAAAGACCTCCTGTATTGTTTCAGGTCTATTTCCTCTAACACACACTACAATTATATCTTTAAATAGCATTACTTTACGCATTTACAAAAATATCCATATACTGTTACACTGAACATTTATAATGATATATATAGTACTTTAGTGTTTCTCCCCCTTGGTATAATTCCCCCCACTCCCAGAGCAATGACTACATTATATCTGTATCTGAAGTTCACCAGTAGTGAGTCCTATCTTGAACTGGTTGGTGGTACAGGAAAAACAAACAGCTAGTAATGTAACCTACATGCTCCCTCCCTCCCTCTCAACCACACTGTGGATATCACGCAATCTAGAATGACAATGTCACAGCTACTGGGAGTCACTCACCTGCTAGACTGCATTCTGAATGGGAGCGCCCGTCTTCCTTTCCACCTCCTTGCATGCTGTTGGGAGAGCCTTCCTCTCCAGCGCCTTCCTCTCTCACGCAGATTCTCTCCAGCACCACGCTACACTCCCGCAAGCATACAGGCTCCAGCTCAGGGATGTTTGGTTTGAAGTCCTCGGATTCTTCCTTCCCTGGTTCCATGTGCTCAAACTCTACTTCAGGGGGCTCCTGTTTAATACGGACAGTTTCCAGCACCTCTTCTTGTTTAACAGGAAGGGGTTCTTCTGTCTGGGGGATCTCCAATTCATTGTTCTCATCTTTAATCTCAGAGACCTCTGGCTGACTGCTGTCACATTGCATCTCACAGAGCTCCTGTTTAATGGGGAGGGAAGCCAGCCCAGAGAACTCCACTCTAATGGGGACCAGTTCAAGTTCAGGGAACTCCTCTTTAATCTGGACAGATTCCATCTTCACACTGTCCATGGCAGCACACGGGATTCTGTTTAGTAGCTGCTGAAAAACAAATGCATGTATTTATTTAAATACAGGGTTATGATGGTGTAACGGGGGACTGCCCCGTCTTTATGATCATGGTTGGGACTGGCAGGGAGGGGGGTAAAATTCCTCCCTGCCAGGAAAACATGTGAGAATGTGGCTGGAGCCCTAATTGACTAATCAGCAATTATTGAATAATTGGGCTCCAGCCACAGGGGATAAAAGCCAGGGTGGAGGCCCTAGCTAGAGAGAGAGTTGTAGAGAGAGTTCTGGAAGGAGAAGGAGTGTTTTGTTTGTGCTGTGTTTTTCTGTTCCAGTGAAGGCAACGCCCAGCCTGAAAACTTTATTTTGTAAGTTTTTGTTTTGTGTTTGTATTTTGTGTTTGAAACCTTTTTGTTTGGCCCTCGTGCTGGTTTATTTTGTATTCTTGTTTATTAAAAACTTTATTTTTGAACTTTATACTGTCTCTGCGTCTCAAACCTCGGTCAATCCTGTCACAGATGGCCATTCAAGGGGCCGACAACATCTGTCCTTAATAGCAGGGGTGGCTTTGCTAATGAAGGGACATACAATTTCTTGTAATAACTTCATAATACCAGAGGATTTTATCTGTTGAAATGTTTACATAATGTATCCATTCCATATATTATTTATTGCAGATTTCTTTCGAGCAACATGTTCTAACATTTGTTTCAGATTTGGAACATACCCAGTAGTCTCTGCATGTAGGAATACCTCCTAAGAGAACACTTTTTGATATAGACTGACTACACAGGGGAAAGTTGACAGAGATTCATTTTTATTTTTTCACTCTGCTATTTGAAGCTGCATCTGTATTGTGAATGACTAGCGTATCATATCGGAGGCATGGATTAGTGATGAGACATTATCACTTTTACAAGTCAATTTGATTATCGAGTATCATTTACGATTATTCTAATAACATCCTTCTAGGGGCAAAAAGTCACAAAAAGGTTCCTGATTAAATGTTTTTTTATTCTAATTAAACTACAATAAACTTCAGTAACTTTTCCAACAGCACTTTCAAACTTAGAAAACATACAGTATGTTTTATATTGAAGTCAATACTAAAGCAGCATAAACAATATATAAACCATACCACTTCACAGAAACCACTTTTAAATAAAGAAGAAAAGCACACACACAATCTGACAATGCACTCTCATGCTCTCAACTGCCTGAATCTTCTCTTAGTCTTTCAAATCTCTTACACCCCAGGGAATTATGCACAGAAAAAAAAAATATCCAAAATGATGCGGTATCTCTGAACAAGTGTGTGCAAAGTAACAAAACTATTGTGCAGTTGTATTGGGTCCTTCTCTCATACTGAATATGAAAATACTAGCATAAGTTAAAAAATAATAACTAGAAAACAATGGATTTTTTTCTAAATTCCATGATTGATATAAAGGAACACCAGCTCCTTCAGTTTGTCTTCCGAAAGAGAACGCCTCCGATCGGACAGGACAAGATTCCACAGCGAGGTGCTGCGCTCGGCATCGGCTGTATTTACTGCATCGATGTATCTGAAAGCTAATGTTTTCACATTAAGAAGACGGTCAGCTGTCGATGACCAAAACAAGTCAATGTCGAATTTCCCCTGTGGATCGCATCGGCCGTCACCTTCACAGTGTTCAAAGCAAAGCAATGAAAATCTTTTAGTCTCTCGTTTGCTGATATATTTGCAACGTGGGATCTTTGTCGTGGCATTTTCTGGCAGAATCAGTCAATGTTCCCTTTATCCTCAGTGGGTCAACTGCACTGAACTGAGAGCAGCGTAGTAACTGGGGATGATCCCGTGGTTAGTACACAGCTCCGTACTAAACTAGTGCGCAAGTTAAATACCAATTGCAACGAACTTGAGGCTGAAGTTAGTCCTCAGCTGCGTACTAAAAAAGGTATCAATTGCACTGAAGCCAAAAATAACTGCTGCTGCCCTCCAGAGGATACAAAGTATGGGACTAACTTAGTTTAACTCTTGCTATGGACTAAGAATAGTGGAAGACATGTGAAAGTCCCAGAATGTACTGGCAGTTTATTATTGCTGAAATAATAATGTGTGCATATAATACACACATATACAGTGCCTTGCAAAAGTATTCAGACCCCTGACCAATTCTCTCATATTACTGAATTACAAATGGTACATTGAAATTTCGTTCTGTTTGATATTTTATTTTAAAACACTGAAACTCAAAATCAATATATCCAATGTTTGTGGCTCAGATACCGGGAGCTGTTTAGGGTTATGTTGCCCTGGTTGCCACCTTGCTGGCTATTCAAGCCACAGTGAGCAGCCCCATCGTGTGCCACATAATCAGGGTGCCTCGGACAAATCATTTGAATGTTTTTTTTTTGTTTTTCTTTTGCACATTTTCAATTAATCTTTTTTTTTGGTTGCTTTTTTGTCCCTTTTGTATATATGGCAATAATTGCTTTATTTTGTGTCCAATTTGTTCCAAAATAAATGTCCATATCCCTACATGTTGAAGTTTCATTGTGCAAAGTTTAATTTGAGCTGGCCATGCTAAAACATCTTTTACAAACAATAAATGTGTTTTTCTAAAAATCACCTCTCCTTTTTTCTGTGGTTTTTGTTATCTGTATTGAACAGGGTGCGTCTCAGGCTATTTAATTGATTTTATTATTATTATTTATTTCTTAGCAGACGCCCTTATCCAGGGCGACTCACAATTGTCAGAAGATATCACATTATTTTTACATACAATTACCCGTTTATACAGTTGGGTTTTTATTGGAGCAATCTAGGTAAAGTACCTTGCTCAAGGGTACAGCAGCAGTGTCCCCACCGGGGATTGAACCCACGACCCTCCGGTCAAGAGTCCAGAGCCCTCACCACTACTCCACACTGCTGCCCTAATACTCCACACTGCTGCCCTGGACTTTATGGAAGTCTAGTGTGTGCGCATTGATTTCATGTATGACATATACCTGTAACCTTTATAGTTAAAGAGTTATAGCCACAAATCTAACAGTAAAAGCATGCGAAAATAACTCAAACCTTATTATTAACCTCCTTGTGCTCCGTATTTCGGGTGAGACGCTGTTTATGCATAGTTCACACACACCCTATAGTCTCTGTAAGTTGTCTTGGATAAAGGTGTCTGCTAAACATATATATATATATTAGCTCAAAGAGCCAGCTGCCCAACGTTTCGATATGTTGTACATATCTTTCTCAAGGGAGCCTGTGTTTGAATCAAAACATTGGAGGTATTTATAGGTGTTTGACGGCATGACAACTACTTGTTATTGTTTACATTCAAACTCATGATTTATTCTTACATGATGTAATGGTGTTCTATATATTGTGACATCATTCTTACTTCTATCTTTGAATCTGTATTAATTCTAATTAACACTACTTTATATAAACTTATATTTTTATTATATCATGCAATGCTGGCTCTGAGGATCGGTCTAGATTTGGCCTCCCCAGCGCATCAGCATGCACAACTTTTAAGTGAATTTTGTTTATTTATTTAAATGTTATTTATTGAAGTTAATTATTTCATTCTTTTCTGTTGAGTCCCGCTGGCATAATCGTGTTCAGTCTATTTATCCATTTACTTTCTTTTATTCTTCTATATGTCGCATTGTCTAATTTTAGCTGTTCTAATACTACAAACCTTACATCATTTATGTCATGTCCCTGACTGGTGAAGTGCTGTACTATTGGTTCATTGATTTTTTTTATTTCTAATTAATGAAAGGTGGTTCTGAATTCTTTTATATAAAGTAGTTCCAGTCTCTCCAACATATTTGATTTCATCACATTTTTCACAGGATATTCCATAAACAACATTGCTATTTTTACAGTAGGTATTAGTTTTTAGTGGATATGTGGTGTTCTTATGTTTAATTATATTTTTACGTTTGTCTATGTATTTACACACTTTACATCTACTAGTGCACATGTTCGTAGAACCTATTTTGTCAATTATTCTTTTATATTTACTGTGAACTAAAATATCACCTAAATTAGCTTCTCTTTTGAATGCTACAACTGGGGCCTGAAGAAATACTTTTTTTTAATTTTTCTGAATTATGTAGAATCCGCAAGTGTTTCCAAACTCTCTTAGAAATATTGGGCAAAAGTTTAGAGTAAGTCATTATTAATGGGACTCTCTTGACCTTTTTATCTCTATTTTTATAATCTAGTAGATGATCTCTTTTTAGTTTATCCACTTTTCTTAACTCCGTCTCTATAATTCTTTCTTTGTATCCTCTTTCAGTTTTCGCGCCCCTCGTTGATCAGTGTTGCACACACACTATGGTATAGCGGTAGTTCGCCTGCCCCTCAATGTAAATACCCAGCTAACACACTAAGCCTCAAACACGTTGTCATTAATATTAAACATAAAAACGTCGGTACCTTATTTTTTATTGATTAAATTGTTATATTTTAAATGGACTCGGTGTTGTTGATGACGTCACGCCTGTTCATTTAACAAACAAAGCGTCACAAACAAATAACCTTCAATTAAAATGAATAATACTGTAACTTACCTTTTAGTCTCGTCCACGCCTTACAAACGGGTATGTAATATCGTTTAACTAAACACACAAATAATAATAATGATAATAATTAACCCGCCTCCTCACGGCTCGGTGTTTATCTCGCGCTGTTTGAGAAACGCCGCGCTCTGTTTGAAGCGTCAGCAGCTCGGAGTTCCCGGATGATGACGCACACCCGCTCTCTGGGATGGAACCGCACAACAGTCTCGCGTTTTGATTGGTCCATGTCTGTCACATGAATGTGTCGTCACACGCGTGGAAAAGCGTGCAGGCATTTTTAACATTGTGATCAGAGAGAGAGAGAGAGAGAGAGTGATCTGCTTTCCACAACCTTACCATTAAAATATAATGTGGTATTACACTGTACTGATATAACAAACTATGGGAGATTACTTTATATGAATGATCATGTTATGCACGAATGTAAGAATTGGCTTTCTGTGGTGGTGTACTTTTTTCTTTCAAGTAGCATGTATCTATAATCGTTTTTGAACATGTGAACATGTACATAACCACACTGTTCAAAACTAACACAACAAGAATGCTTTTTTTTATTTAACGGTTGTAATATACACAGTACTGTATCAATGCCTCTGTAATTTCCATTGATAAATTATTACAAAAATAACATCTTAGAGTTTTATTACACTAGATAATCGGTTCCCTTTTCTCTTTTGCAGTTGTAGTTTTTGTTTTGAACTTTGGAAACATGAACGAAAAAAAAACAGATGAATATAATTGAAGTAGACTGTAAACCCGACACACACACACACACAGCTCACAATATTACAGCAGATACCAGGAAAAACCTATTCAGGTAACTGACAGTCTATTCATTATTTACAATCACTCTGCAATATCCATGTCTTCATCCTCTACGTCAGCCTCCTCCACTTTCCTATTCTCATCCATGTCGCTGTTCGTGGTTGAATCATCTCCGCTGATGGCTGAATAGGGGAGGTTAGCAGGGTAATGTTCCTGCGTGGGGATAGGGAGACAGGCAGCACCAACACGTTTAAATTCAACACTAACCCTTAATAAAATGTTCTTCCTGTTATTAAGCAGTGGTATAATGGGAAGCAGTGGTAAATTGAAAATAACAGAAGCCAGTTTTTACTATAGTGAAGTAGGCTACAATTTGTTTTTCATTAAAAACGTGTTTATTGAAATTAATGTTCAGCTTTCATATTGAAGCTTGTTGTGGGCAACTCATTCAATCAAACCCAGTAGTGTGGAATTTGCTTTAATCGTTCAAGACGTTTTTCAACTCAGGTAAACTTATTTGTGTTTAACAAACGACACACGAGCGTGGCAGTCCTTCTATCGCAGCCAGTGTCATGTTTATAGCACGCAGCTGAAATGGTAACGTGACAGCGCTCTGTTTAGCGCACGCAAGAACGTGCAGAATGGATGGAACTCTGTTGAGAATTGGAAGACAACGCATTTGAGAGCAAAACATTTTATGACATTTTTAAATCTCATAGCTGAAGACGTGCCGGCGCTTTGCCTCGTCAAGACCAGAGGTGCCGGGCTGAGCCCTAGCCAGCCCTGGCACAAATTAACCAATATATATATATATATATATATATATATATATATATATATATATATATATATATATGTTTTGATTCAAACACAGTCTCCCTTGAGAAAGATATGTACAACATATCGAAACGTTGGGCAGCTGGCTCTTTGAGCTAATATATATATATGTATGTATATACACACTAATCCCCAAAGTCATTCTAAATAAATTAAATCAAGTTACATTCACTTACAAATTCAAATTGTATTCATAACACTCGTCCATTTTAAGTTAGTTGAACATTCAAATTGACTTTAGTTGTTCAAACGTAAATGGTTGAAGTAGAACCAGGGGACTGGATTCCCAACAGCCCTTGCGGGACTTGAACAATTTATTTTTTGAATTGTTTGTTGTTTATTGTGTTGTTGTTTTGTGTGTGTGTGCGGATGCACACGTGTGTTGTGTTTGCTTGTCTCTTGTGTCCCTGGATGCTTTCTTACACGTGTTCTCCTTGTGTTGTTTGTTTTAGCCCCGTTCGGCGGTCAGTCTGCAGATGTGACGTCACTCCCTTCTCCTTCTCTGCTCCTGCCTGGTTCCAGCACTTGTAAATGCTGCCAGAAGCACAGAAGCAGAAATGCTGCTCTTGCAGCTAATAAAATAACTTGCTGGTTTCACACTGTTTCCTCAGCTCACTTTTTATTGCTAAAATTAATTAAACATTTTAAAACTAACTAAAAATTACATCTAACTTCTCTGTATGAGCTGCTGCCTGTTGTTTTCCTGTGTGTGTGTGTGTGTGTGTGTGTGTGCGCACCGCCCCCTGCGGGCTCGCTATGCTGTGCGAGTGGTGGAAAGTTATGCAAATCACCTACTCAAGCCCGACCAATGAGCAGTGAGGATAAGCTTATATTAAGAGCAGCCTGCGCTCTGCATGTGGTTGTTTTGGCTGGGGCCTGAGAGAGTTAAAGAGGAGCTCCCTGTACTGCAGCCAAGCTCTAAACATGCTGAAGTGTTGCAATACCCAGGAGCTGTGTGCTAGCTGGAACTAGAGGGGAAGATTAACCAGCATCTTGCTAAACAACATGAATTCTGTGCAGCATTAAAATACACAAATCATGACAAATAAAAATAATAAACACATCTAAAAAATAAAATTTATTGCACATTGGATCATTTTAAAAAATGCATGATTAGTTGTGACTTTTTATTTTCATGTTTTTTTCACTACCAAAAAGGCTCTTTCCCAGCAGTCCTCTATATCCTCTGAATGCAGAGTCTGCCTGGGTGCTGCGTCACATGATGAAGGCTCCAGCACTGACAACGACTCAGAGAGGCAGAGCGATAGAACTCAATTTGATACAACAACCTTTAAAAAGTACATTTTGCTAATTTAAATACAAGTTAGACATAGGTGTTGTTTTAGTGTTGCTTACTATTGTTAAATAATTAATCAATTAATTTCACAATTAACACATTTCTCAGTTTTAATTCAGAAATCAATTGTTTCTACTAACTTGGCTTGTGTTTTTCAGACACAGTAAAAGCGGATCAAATGCATGAAAAACACAAGCCAAGTTAGTAGAAACAATTGATTTCTGAATTAAAACTGAGAAATGTGTTAGTTGTGAAATTGGGGCAACCTTGGCCCTCATCGGTTTTACAGTTGTGCCCATTTGCTTGGTGCTGAGCAAGGTTGCCCCACTTGTTTCTTGAAGCTTGTCTTGTGTTTTTGATATCTCTACGTTAAATGGCTGGGCACTTTTGAGAACTTGGCGTTTTTTCACATTTCCAAAGTGTTTTTGTTTCAAATTCATAATGCAAGGTTAACATTTTTTTCTTCATGATAAAACAGTCCCAATTAACATAGTCTTTAAGGTTTCTCTCTTATGTGGATTCGCTGGTGTGTTTTAAGGCTGGCTGACTGACTGAAACTCTTCCCACAGTCAGAGCAGTAATACGGTTTCTCTCCTGTGTGAATGCGCTGGTGTGTTTTCAGGTTTCCTGAATAACTGAAACTCTTCCCACAGTCGGAGCAGCGATATGGTTTCTCTCCTGTGTGAATTCGCTGGTGTGAAACAAGGCTGTTTGACCGACTGAAACTCTTCCCACAGTCAGAGCAGCAATACGGTTTTTCTCCTGTGTGAATTCGCTGGTGTGCTTTCATGTCTCCTGAGTAACTGAAACTCTTCCCGCAGTCAGAGCAGCGATACGGTTTCTCTCCCGTGTGAATTCGCTGGTGGAAAAGAAGGCTGTTTGAATGACTGAAACTCTTCCCACAGTCAGAGCAACAATATGTTTTCCCTCCTGTGTGAATTTGCTGGTGTGCTTTCAGGGTTCCTGAGTAACTGAAACTCTTCCCACAATCAGAGCAGCAATACAGTTTCTCTCCTCTGTGAATTTGCTGGTGTGAAACAAGGTTGTTTGACTGACTGAAACTCTTTCCACAGTCAGAGCAGCGATACGGTTTCTCTCCTGTGTGAATTCGCTGGTGTGATACAAGGTTGTTTGACTGACTGAAACTCTTCCCACAGTGAGTGCAGGAATACGGTTTCTCTCCTGTGTGAATTCGCTGGTGTGTTTTCAGGGTACCTGACTGACTGAAACTCTTTCCACAGTCAGAGCAACGATACGGTTTCTTTTCTGCGTCAGTTCGCTGGTGTGTTTTAAAATGCCCAAACTGGGTGAAACCTTTCCCACAATCAGGATATTCTCCAGCTCCCGCCCTCACTTTAGCTGCTGGACTGGAACCTGGAAAATATGAACAGGAAAGAAAATAAGAGGGACTGCTTGTAGGCTTAGGTAGGGATTGAAATAAGCCCCCCTTTGCATAGCAGTTTGATCCCTTCCTAGTTTTACTAGCAGTTTAATAAGACACACCTGTGCTTGTTACCTATACATTGGGGCTAATCAGGCTCATTTTAAAACCTGGAACAGGTGAATCTGCTATGCAATGGGAGTCTTATTTCCATCCCTGGCTTACAGCAGGTGGTGGAGTGGATTAAAGCATGTGAATTTCAGCTGTGGGGGCTTGCAATACATTACAACAGCTTAAAAAAGCAAATAAACTTAAAGCCTTTACATTTATAATGATCTATACAGTACTTTAGAGTTTCTCCCCCTTGGTATAATCCCCTCCCCCTCCCAGAGCAATGGCAACATTATATCTGTATCTGAAGTTCACCAGTATTGAGTCTTATCTTGAACTGATTGGAGTGGTACAGGAAAAACAAATAGCTAGTAATGTAATCTACATGCTCCCTCCCTCTCAACCACACTGTGGATATCACGCAATCGAGAATGACAATGTCACAGCTACTGGGAGTCACTCACCTGCTAGACTGCATTCTGAATGGGAGCGCCCGTCTTCCTTTCCACCTCCTTGCGTGCTGTTGGGAGAGCCTTCCTCTCCAGCGCCTTGCTCTCTCACGCAGATTCTCTCCAGCACCACGCTACACTCCTGCAGGCGTACAGGCTCCACGTTAGGGATGTTTGGTTTGAAGTCTTCAGATTCTTCCTTCACTGGTTCCATGTGGTCAAACTCTACTTCAGGGGGCTCCTGTTTAATACGGACAGTTTCCAGCACCTCTTCTTGTTTAACAGGAAGGGGTTCTTCTGTCTGGGGGATCTCCCATTTATTGTGCTCAGCTTTAACCTCAGAGACCTCTGGCTGGCTGCTGTCACATTGCATCTCACAGAGCTCCTGTTTAATGGGGAGGGAAGCCAGCCCAGAGAACTCCACTCTAATGGGTACAAGTTCAAGTTCAGGGAACTCCTCTTTAATCTGGACAGATTCCATCTCCACACTGTCCATGGCAGCACACGGGATTCTGTTTAATAGCTGAAAAACAAATGCATGTATTTATTTAAATACAGGATTATGAAGGCCATTCAAGGGGCCGACAACATCTGTCCTTAATAGCAGGGGTGGCTTTGCTAATGAAGGGACATACAATTTCTTGTAATGACTTCATAATACCAGAGGATTTTATCTGTTGAAATGTTTACATAATGTATCCATTCCATATATTATTTATTGCAGATTTCTTTCGAGCAACATGTTCTAACATTTGTTTCAGATTTGGAACATACCCAGTAGTCTCTGCATATAGGAATACCTCCTAAGAGAACACTTTTTGATATAGACTGACTACACAGGGGAAAGTTGACAGAGATTCATTTTTATTTTTTCACTCTGCTATTTGAAGCTGCATCTGTATTGTGAATGACTAGCGTATCATATCGGAGGCATGGATTAGTGATGAGACATTATCACTTTTACAAGTCAATTTGATTATCGATTATCAGTTACGATTATTCTAATAACACCCTTCTAGAGGCAGAAAGTCACAAAAAGGTTCCTGATTAAATGTTTTTTTATTCTAATTAAACTACAATAAACTTCAGTAACTTTTTCAACAGCACTTTCAAACCTAGAAAACATACAGTATGCATTATATTGAAGTCAATACTAAAGCAGCATAAGCAATATATAAACCATACCACTTCACAGAAACCACTTTTAAATAAAGAAAAGCACACACAATCTGACAATGCACTCTCATGCTCTCAACTGCCTGAATCTTCTCTTAAAGTCTTTCGAATCTCTTACACCCCAGGGAATTATGCACAGAAAAAAAAAATATCCAAAATGATGCAGTATCTCTGTACAAGTGTGTGCAAATTAACAAAACTATTGTGCAGTTGTACTGGGTTCTTCTCTCATACTGGATATTTGCAAAATATTTGCATATTTTGCAAATTTTTATTTATAAAATATTTGCATAAGTTAAAAAATAATAACTAGAAAAGAATGGATTTTTTACAAACAATAAATGCGTTTTTCTAAAAATCACCTCTCCTTTTTTCTGTGGTTTTTGTTATCTGTATTGAACTGGGTGCGTCTCAGGCTATTTAATTGATTTTATGGAAGTCTAGTGTGTGTGCATTCATTTCATGTATGACATATACCTGTATCCTTTATAGTTAAAGAGTTATAGTCACAAATGTAACAGTAAAAAACCTGTGAAAATAACTCGGACCCTATTATTAACCTCCTTGTGCTCCGTGTTTCGGGTGAGACGCTGTTTATGCATAGTTCACACACACCCTATAGTCTCTGTAAGTTGTCTTGGATAAAGGTGTCTGCTAAACTCTCTATATATATATATATATATGAGTCAGTTTTCGCGCCCCTCGTTGATCAGTGTTGTACACACACTATGGTATAGCGGTAGTTCGCCTGCCCCTCAATGTAAATACCCAGCTAACACACTAAGACTCAAACATGTTCTCATTAATATTAAACATAAAAACGTCGGTACCTTATTTTTTATTGATTAAATTGTTATATTTTAAATGGACTCGGTGTTGTTGATGACGTCACGCCTGTTCATTTAACAAACAAAGCGTCACAAACAAATAACCTTCAATTAAAATGAATAATACTGTAACTTACCTTTTAGTCTCGTCCACGCCTTACAAACGGGTATGTAATATCGTTTAACTAAACACACAAATAATAATAATGATAATAATTAACCCGCCTCCTCACGGCTCGGTGTTTATCTCGCGCTGTTTGAGAAACGCCGCGCTCTGTTTGAAGCGTCAGCAGCTCGGAGTTCCCGGATGATGACGCGCACCCGCTCTCTGGGATGGAACCGCACAACAGTCTCGCGTTTTGATTGGTCCATGTCTGTCACATGAATGTGTCGTCACACGCGTGGAAAAGCGTGCAGGCATTTTTAACATTGTGATCAGAGAGAGAGAGAGAGAGTGATCTGCTTTCCACAACCTTACCATTAAAATATAATGTGGTATTACACTGTACTGATAGAACAAACTATGGGAGATTACTTTATATGAATGATCATGTTATGCACGAATGTAAGAATTGGCTTTCTGTGGTGGTGTACTTTTTTCTTTCAAGTAGCATATATCTATAATCGTTTTTGCGATATATTTTAATATAAAATGTATACTCTATTGCAGTTTTGTTAGAGGATGTATTAGTTTATCTCTAATGTAATCACAGTTTTACATATACACTGCCCCTGTTTACATTTACTTCCCAAATTCTGGCTCGCTTTGCTTTTCAGATAATGTCCCAAATTCTGGGCCGCTCTGATAACATCCCAATTTCTGGGCTGCTCTGGTTTTTAGATAACGTCCCAAATTCGGCATTTTCGAATTGAGTTTTTTATTTGTGATCAATTTTTTATTTATTTAATTAAAGAAAACAAGACAATGCACAAAACAATTAGACCCCCCCCCCCATCCAACCCGCCCCGCCCACCCCAAGAAGGACCCGAGAAGCAGAATTCAGTCAATAAGAGGTGAAGGTCTGTCCAGGAAGCTCCTGATGAAGTCTGAAGCCAACTCCCAGGCCCGCACAGTCCCCTCCCCGGCACCTTGGATCCGAGTGGTGGAAAGCTCCAAATGAACAATGTCCAGGAAAGAGAGAATCCATTGATGCCAGGGAAGGGAGTGGGGGGGCTGCCAGTGAAGGGCAGTGATGCCGGATAACCAGATCCGTTTCTCATTAACAGAAAGATCAAATGAAGAGACATCATCTAATAATAATATTTTAGGTGAACAAGGAATCTCACTATCAAGAATAACAGATAGGGTTGTAGCGACCTGCTTCCAGAACACAAGCTCATCCGGACATTCCCAGAGCATATGTAAGAATGTACCTACAGTACACTGGGGACAGAGCATGCAGAGGGGAGTAGGGGCCAGTTTCATATGACATCTTTTGAGAGGGGTTAAGTATGTTCTATGAAGAAAGTTGAAGTGGATAAGCTGATGATTAGGATTCTTAGAAGCTGTCCTTAAATTATTCCACACTGTGACCCAAGATATTTCTTTATCCACAAAGGATAAGTCCCTTTTCCAAACAGTATTAATCACCAAAGGTTTGTATGATGCCTGGAGAAGGAGGGTATAAAGTGTGGTCACCAAGCCCTTTCATTTCCCCCCTTAACTAGAATATTGTGTAATATGTGGGAAGGCAGCTCGGTACCCCAGGAATTCAGGCCAGAGTTTTTGAGATATTCTGCTTAGCTGACAGCCAAGTTTCTAAGTCATGCATGCACAGTTTAACATAAACTGAACCGTTAATTCATTTGAGAGTAACCCTTAGTACATGAATCAAGGTTAATGTATTTTTTAGTCTCCCCAGAAAACATTTAGGAACATGGTATACCAAAAAAAAAAAAAATAAATAAATAAAAGGAAGGACATCTCATTTGCTTATTTACTGTCAATCAATATAAAGTGAGGCGTATGGGGGTTATCAGAACTTCTGTACATATAGACTGTGTTTCTCAAATGCACAATAAAAAGTGATATTTATAGGGTATACAGTTATACAGCGATACAGTGGTTTCGGACATCTAAGAACAGATACTGCGAGCATCTGGATTCATACCCAGAGGTACTCTGTAGCCTCCTAGGACACTCACAGCTTGTTTGACACCCTCTTGTAGTTGCCCGTTTCTGCATATAAAGCAAAATGCTGTTTGTCAATCTCTCTTTTTTCTTATAAATCAGTATTTAAAAGAATAATTCCAAAAACACTTGAATCAGTTAGGGACTACCAGTCTGACACTACAGGCCTTTAAATTGCAGTACCAATTTTCAAGTTGCTAAGTGGTTGCGTTCCTCAAATTTGCACTGCAAAGTGATATCTTAAAGAATAGGGTATATAGTGCTTTATTATTATTATTATTATTTATTTCTTAGCAGACGCCCTTATCCAGGGCGACTTACAATTGTTACAACATATCACATTATTTTTTTACATACAATTACCCATTTATACAGTTGGGTTTTTACTGGAGCAATCTAGGTAAAGTACCTTGCTCAAGGGTACAGCAGCAGTGTCCCCTACCAGGGATTGAACCCACGACCCTCCGGTCAAGAATCCAGAGCCCTAACCACTACTCCACACTGCTGCCAGTTTTATCGCCTCTGCTCGCTTTTAATGCAAAACTGTGCTCCGATACACTCAGGCTGATACTGTGATCAAAAAACACTTGGAATGGACTTAAATTGGTGCTTCTGTTGCATAAATACACTACAGAATGTGCACATTTCAGGTCTTATATATAAAGGACATTTTTTGTATGTATTTTGCTATAGGAAATCGAGGTCGGGGGGGGGGGGGGGGGGTCCTCCTGTCGTAACCCATGAGTCCACAAATCCTGGGCCAAATCTCTTTAGATGCACAACAGTCTTAGCTAAAGAAAATGGAGTCCTTCGAGTTCGTACGACCCACGAACGCCATTGGCCGAGCCTTACCCCGATGGTGTTTTTATAATTATTATTTGTTTATTTATTTAGCGGACGCCTTTATCCAAGGTGACTTACAGAGACTAGGGTGTGTGAACTATGCATCAGCTGCAGAGTCACTTACAATTACGTCTCACCCGAAAGACGGATCACAAGGATGTTAAGTGACTTGCTCAGGGTCACACAATGAGTCAGTGGCTGAGGTGGGATTTGAACCGGGGACCTCCTGGTTACAAGCCCGTTTCTTTAACCACTGGACCACACAGCCTCCTTGTGACAGGAATGGCTGAGGGTCTGACGTCACGGCAGAAGAAGGGACAACCAAAACAAAAAGTTATGGTGCAGTGCAGCTTTTTTATTTAAAGCAAACAAAAAATAAATATTTAAACAAAAACACTCGCTCACCGAGCAAAATAAAAGGTTAAACAAAAACAAATCACTAACACAAAATAAATCAAACACAGGTCAGGCTGGGCAGATTGCCTTCACTGTTCCTATGTTATTTTCTTTCTCTCGTTTCTCCGTCACTCCTCTCGCACACACTCTCCTTCTGACACCCACCTAAAACACCCACCCAGAGTTAGCGAGCTGCAGGCTTTTTATAACAGGTGACCATCTCCCGATTAGCAACAAATTAAATCACCTAATTAATTCGGGAGATGGCCACCTTCTGCACGAGTTTTAATTATTACTCCTGGCAGAGGACGAGCACCGATCTTGCCTCTGCCAGGACACGTTTTAAAAATAAACAAAACAATAACACATACGGCGCTCGCCGACAAATACAATAAATGTAAATAAACAATACAAAACAATCTGCACAGGGGCGGAGGGGGAGACCCCGATCTAAAAATAAATAAACAATGTACAGGGCTGCTCGCCCTGTTACACTCCTATAATGGGATTTGCCATAGGGAAGGGGGTGGTCTCTTATTGTACCCGTATCTCCAAGACCCCTGCGCAACGACCTCAGAAGGGCACTCTTTGTGTGTACAAGATTCTTAGCTAAAGAAAGACATCGGCCATGGGTTCAAACGCCACCCCACCACCAGATGGTGGGCGTTGCCCCAAAGGGGTTTTATAATGGGATTTCCCATAGACATTTTTCAGGGTGCTATATCTCGGGTTCTGGGGGTCCCCGAGACTTGAAAATCAGTACGGAGGTCCACCTTGTGTCCCCTGTCGATCCCTCCAAGCGACGTGTCCCCAGCTAGAAAGGACACCAATTTAGACTTTTTTTGCCAACCTGGAGCTCAAAAGATATTGGAAATGCAACCTTGACATGCCATCATGCTGAAAATGTGTAAATTTGTTGAAAATGTACCATTTGAAAACGGGTGGCTCCCTGTGAGAGAGGGCCCCCAGACATGACCCTAGGAAGTTCAACCCGGTAGTTTTTGGACATTTTTGACAGGGCGTATCTCAGGTTCTGTGGGGGTTAGGAACTTGATTTTATTTTGCGGCAGGGCCCCATTTTCATAGGGGGGTCAGGGGTTGTATGGTGGTGTGGCCGCGGCAGCGGGTAAACACAACAACTCTGAACATGTAGATAACCACACTGCTAAAAACTAACACTACAAGAATGCTTTTTTTTAATTTAACGGTTGTAATACATACAGTACTGTATCGATGGCTCTGTAATTTCCATTGATAAATCATTACAAAAATAACATCTTAGAGTTTTATTACACTTGATAATCGGTTCCCTTTTCTCTTTTGCAGTTGTAGTTTTTGTTTTGCACTTTGGAAACATGAAAGAAAAAAAACAGATGAATATAATTGAAGTAGACTGTAAACCCGACACACACACACACACAGCTCACAATATTACAGCAGATACCAGGAAAAACCTATTCAGGTAACTAACAGTGTATTCATTATTTACAATCACTCTGCAACATCTCTACTTCAGCCTCCTCCACTCAGAGCCGCAGAGAGCCGTCATGCGCCCCGGGGAATGATGGGTACGTTCAGACATTTTGATCATGGTTTGGGTTTTCATTTGTGTAATTTCTTGTTATATTATGTATACTCTTAATATGCTGCATGGATAGATGCTTCTCTGTGGTTTCTGTGTTTCTTTGAGATGCGTGCATCTAGGAGCTTTATAAAATAAAGATTATTATTATTATTATTATTATTATTATTATAATTATAAAATGTCTTAACTATTAATATCCAGGAATATAACTAGCAAACCTCTGATTATTAACAAAACGCTTCACTGCCACACATACTTTTACAGCTTGTTTTCCGTGTACATAATTTAATAAGAAGTTAATAACAGCACCTGTTTATTTTGAGCGAATAAAAGACATGTGGATGACTGCAAAGTGGAAGCCTGAACTGAAGGCAAATTAGTGCTATTTGATTCGCTGGCTGCTCTGAAAAAGCAACCTAAATGTAATGTTGAATTTCATTGGCTGGCTGTGATGTAATGCTTTGTCATTGGCCACTGAGGTGTCAGACCATGGGAAGAGCGTTTTTATTCCCCCAAATGATTGTACATTTGAAAACAATGGAGAGAGACAGAGAGAACAGGCAGAAAGGGAAAAAAAACTTTATTAAACAAAGTCTGAATATCATTTTCGTTCCAGAATGTAATAAATGAATGTTGTTTCTTTTTTTGTTTGTTTATCGTTGCGGTTGTTTCTAAACCCTGGTTTTCTTTCCATTCTTGGCACGATGAAGGAGTTTTGTCGATTTGAAGCCTAATTGGTGCTGTTGGTCCTGCAGGGGCTTGCATGCTGGGGTGCCTGCACCTCAAAAAAGGAATTAGGCCTCAAATATGTTGGCAATGTTTGTGTAAATCTTTAAAAAATATTCAGAGCTTGAGAAAGTTCCTGCAGCATTGTATCACACATCAGGTTTTGTAAACAAATGTAAATTTAATGTCCGAGGACAAAATTACTCCTTGCTGATTGGTTGTTTTAAGATATTTTTTTTTTCCAAAATACTAAAACATCCTTGTTGAACTCAGAGAGGCAGAGCACTGGAACTCAATCTCCAGCGCTGAGAACGACTCAGAGAGGCAGAGCGCTAGAACTCAATCTCCAGCGCTGAGAACGACTCAGAGAGGCAGAGCGCTAGAACTCAATCTCCAGCACTGAGAAGGACTCAGAGAGGCAGAGCACTGGAACTCAATCTCCAGCACTGAGAAGGACTCCGAGAGGCAGAGCGCTAGAACTCAATCTCCAGCACTGAGAAGGACTCCGAGAGGCAGAGCGCTAGAACTCAATCTCCAGCACTGAGAAGGACTCCGAGAGGCAGAGCGCTAGAACTCAATCTCCATCACTGAGAACGACTCAGAGAGGCAGAGCGCTAGAATTCAACCTCCAGCACTGAGAAGGACTCAGAGAGGCAGAGCGTGTGGTGGAATTTTCTGCATACAACCGAGCAGGCACCGGTCCCGTACCGAGAGAACGATTGAGACAGAGACAAGTCAGAGCAACCCACACTTTATTAGTCTGCAGACTGGAGCATTCAACAAAGTAACACAGACTCTGCAAGCAACCGCAAAGAAAGCTCAAAATACACCAAGTCAAACAGTTCCTTATATAATCAGTTTTTGCATAGAGTTCATGACTTGTGGTAATTCCTATCCTCCTCAGTCAGCTCAAACAAACCCCGTGGTATTCTTGACACTGTTGTCTACCGACTTTTCTGATTGGTTGATTTTTCTAGTTGCTAGGGAGAGAGTGTCTGTCAGGTCTCACAAAGTTGATTCCCCTAATACAAGAATATTAGCTAAGTGACTGGGGAGAAAAGAGGAACTATCGCTGTCTCAAAATATTATCATTTGAGACAGTGTCCTATTCTCATGTCGCTGACTCATGCACTTCTCTGAAAACAGGGCTGCTGACCCTTGGCCACATTCCAGTGTGTTAGTTCAACATTGTAAATCTAATACTTTGTTAACATCAAACTTCATATAATATCATTATTCAGGTTATACAAATCACAGAGATCACCCCAACATATTAGATTAGAACTCTTCGTGCGATTATTCTATCATTCTTCTATCACAAGCGCTAGAACTCAATCTCCAGCACTGAGAACGACTCAGAGAGGCAGAGCGCTAGAACTCAATTTCCAGCACTGAGAAGGACTCAGAGAGGCAGAGCGCTGGAACTCAATCTCCAGCACTGAGAAGGACTCAGAGAGACAGAGCGCTGGAACTCAATCTCCAGCACTGAGAAGGATTCAGAGAGGCAGAGCACTAGAACTAAATCTCCAGCACTGAGAAGGAATCAGAGAGGCAGAGCGCTAGAACTCAATCTCCAGCGCTGAGAAGGAATCAGAGAGGCAGAGCGCTAGAACTCAATCTCCAGCACTGAGAAGGATTCAGAGAGGCAGAGCACTAGAACTAAATCTCCAGCACTGAGAAGGAATCAGAGAGGCAGAGCACTAGAACTCAATCTCCAGCACTGAGAAGGAATCAGAGAGGCAGAGCGCTAGAACTCAATCTGCAGCACTGAGAAGGACTCAGAGAGGCAGAGCGCTGGAACTCAATCTCCAGCACTGAGAAGGACTCAGAGAGGCAGAGCGCTAGAACTCAATCTTAAATGCACATTCAGTTGGAAGATTATTTTTCTTTAAAAAAAAAAAAAAAATAATAATTCTCAGAGAGACCTTACATTGCATTACATAATATTTGGGCTTCTGGTTTTCGTCTGACTTTTCGTCCCTCCTTTATAAATTAATTTCACAATTAACACATTTCTCAGTTTTAATTCAGAAACCAATTGTTTCATGCATTTGATCTGCTTTTACTGTGTCTGAAAAACACAAGCCAAGTTAGTAGAAACACTTGGTTTCTGAATTAAAACTGAGAAATGTGTTAGTTGTGAAATTGGGGCAACCTTGGCCCCCACCTTTGATAGTTGTGCCTGTTTGCTTGGTGCTGGCCAAGGTTGCCCCAATTGTTTCTTCCAAGTTAACTTGTGTTTTTGATACAAGTTAGAAGAAACAACTGGGGCAACCTTGGACCTCATCGGTTTTACAGTTGTGCCTGTTTGTTTTCTGCTGAGCAAGGTTGCCCCAATGGTTTTTTGAAACTTGTCTTGTGTTTTTGATATCTCTACTTTAAATGGCTGGGTACTTTTGAGAACTTTTTTCACATTTCCAAAGTGTTTTTGTTTCAAATTCATAATGCAAGGTTAACATTTTTTCTTCATGATAGAACAGTCCCAATTAACATAGTCTTTAAGGTTTCTCTCTTCTGTGAATTTGCTGGTGTTTCTGAAGGCCTTGTTTAAAACAGAAACTCTTCCCACAGTCAAAGCAGTGGTACTGTTTCTCTCCTGTGTGAATTCGCTGGTGTATTCTCAGGTTTCCTGAATAACTGAAACTCTTCCCACAGTCAGAGCAGTGATACGGTTTCTCTCCTGTGTGAATTCGCTGGTGTGTTTTAAGGTTGCCTAACAGACTGAAACTCTTCCCACAGTCAGAGCAGGAATACGGTTTCTCTCCTGTGTGAATTCGCTGGTGTATTCTCAGGTTTCCTGAATAACTGAAACTCTTCCCACAGTCAGAGCAGTGATACGGTTTCTCTCCTGTGTGAATTCGCTGGTGTGTTTTAAGGTTGCCTAACAGACTGAAACTCTTCCCACAGTCAGAGCAGGAATACGGTTTCTCTCTTGTGTGAGTTCGCTGGTGTATTTTAAAATGCTCTAACTGGGTGAAACCTTTCCCACAGTCAGGATATTCTCCAGCGCCCGCCCTCGCTTTAACTGCTGGACTGGAAACTGGAAAATATGAACAGGAAAGAAAGTAAGAGGGGCTGCTTGTAGGCTTAGGTAGGGATGGAAATAAGCCCTCCTTTGCACAGCAGTTTGATCCCTTCCTGGTTTTACTAGCAGTTTAATAAGACACACCTGTGCTTGTTACCTTCTACATTGGGGCTAATCAGGCTCATTTTAAAACCTGGAATAGGTGAATCCGCTATTTATATTAATATTATATTAATATGCAAAGACCTCCTGTAATGTTTCAGGTCTATTTCCTCTAACACATGCTACAATTAAATCTTTAAATAGCATTACTTTACACATTTACAAAAATATCCATATACTGTTACACTGAACATTTATAATGATATATACAGTACTTTAGTGTTTCTCCCCCTTGGTATAATCCCCCCCACTCCCCGAGCAATGACTACATTATATCTGTATCTGAAGTTCACCAGTATTGAGTCCTATCTTGAACTGGTTGGAGTGGTACAACAAAAAACAAACAGCTAGTAATCTAGCCTACATGCTCCCTCCCTCCCTCTCAACCACACTGTGGATATCACGCAATCTAGAATGACAATGTCACAGCTACTGGGAGTCACTCACCTGCTAGACTGCATTCTGAATGGGAGCGCCCGTCTTCCTTTCCACCTCCTTGCATGCTGTTGGGAGAGCCTTCCTCTCCAGCGCCTTGCTCTCTCACGCAGATTCTCTCCAGCACCACGCTACACTCCTGCAGGCGTACAGGCTCCACGTCAGGGATGTTTGGTTTGAAGTCCTCAGATTCTTCCTTCACTGGTTCCATGTGGTCAAACTCTACTTCAGGGGGCTCCCATTTAATACGGACAGTTTCCAGCACCTCTTCTTGTTTAACAGGAAGGGGTTCTTCTGTCTGGGGGATCTCCTGTTCATTGTGCTCAGCTTTAATGTCAGAGACCTCTGGCTGACTGCTGTCACATTGCATCTCACAGAGCTCCTGTTTAATGGGGAGGGAAGCCACTCTAATGGGGACAAGTTCAAGGAACTCCTCTTTAATCTGGACAAATTCCATCTTCACACTGTCCATGGCAGCACACGGGATTCTGTTTAGTAGCTGAAAAACAAATGCATGTATTTATTTAAATACAGGGTTATGAAGGCCATTCAAGGGGCCGACAACATCTGTCTTTAATAGCAAGGGTGGCTTTGCTAATCAAGGGACATACAATTTCTTGCAATAACTTCATAATACCAGAGGATTTTATCTGCTGAAATGTTTACATAATGTATCCATTCCATATATTATTTATTGCAGATTTCTTTCGAGCAACATGTTCTAACATTTGTTTCAGATTTGGAACATACCCAGTAGTCTCTGCATATAGGAATACCTCCTAAGAGAACACTTTTTGATATAGACTGACTACACAGGGGAAAGTTGACAGAGATTCATTTTTATTTTTTCACTCTGCTATTTGAAGCTGCATCTGTATTGTGAATGACTAGCGTATCATATCGGAGGCATGGATTAGTGATGAGACATTATCACTTTTACAAGTCAATTTGATTATCGATTATCACTTACGATTATTCTAATAACATCCTTCTAGAGGCAGAAAGTCACAAAAAGGTTTCTGATTATTTTTTTTTTATTCTAATTAAACTACAATAAACTTCAATAACTTTTTCAACAGCACTTTCAAACCTAGAAAACATACAGTATGCATTATATTGAAGTGACTACTGGGGATGATCCCGTGGTTAGTACGCAACTGCGTACTAAAAATGGTCTCAATTGCACCGAAGCCAAAAATAACTGCTGCTGTCCTCTAGAGGACACTAAGTATGGGACTAACTTAGTTTAACTCTTGCTATGGACTAAGAATTTTAATATCATACTAAGAGGAATAGTGGAAGACATGTGAAAGTCCCAGAATGTACTGGCAGTTTATTTTTGCTGAAATAATAATGTGTGCATATAATACACACATATATATATATATATGCCATCACTATATTTGAAGCATCTGCTGCCTGTACGGATATTGTAATAGTAACATAAAATTTCAC